>NW_006298521.1:1088012-1098369 GCF_000327345.1 Myotis davidii
GGTCCTCACCCCACGTGCCTCAAGGCTCCTCCAGGGCCCTTTCCTTAACAGTGGGGGACACTGAGGCAGGGGCAGCGGCTGCCTCCGGGGCAGCACGGTGATGACTGCTGACAGGGCACTGTACCCCTCCCCCGGCTCTCTGCGGGCTAATGGGGCATTAATTGTAATTAACTAATTACGCCTGCTGCCAACCAGCGGGGGTGGGGAGCCCCCCATGACTCAGTCGTGTTTACAACTCGAGAACCCATTTAAGAGCTTGTAAAGTTGCTATAAATGGCCCTTTGGCAACGGGCGTAACTGCCAGTTTAACCACGGTGGGCCGGGCTCAGGGAGCCGGTCTGAGGTCCAACAGCGCCACCTGGCGGCCACGTCCCAAAGCGCGCTGCCGGCCTCCACAGGCAGGCGGGTTCTGGTCCAGCCCGGAGAATCCAGGGCCTGGAGTCCACGAAGCCCACGCCCCTCCCCCATCCACAATGGGGAAACTGAGGCCCAGGGGAGGACAGGGCCTAGCCTTTCTCTGCTCAGCTGCTTTGACAATGTTCAGAGTCTATTCTAAGCCCAAATGGCAGCTACGATCGTTATCGTGCCCGGAGCTTACATTCCGTAAAACGGGCCAGTTTGGGAGGTACTGTGAGCAGGTCCCCAGGCTCACTCGGGGACTCACGCAGCTTCCCTCTGCGCCTGAGGCTCTGCTCGGCTGCCACCTCCTGCAGCTGCAGCCGCCCTGCCCTGCCGTCCCCTCCCCAGCAGTCCCACTCCCCTGCCTCCTTCATGCGCCCATGGTCCTGGCTCTCCAGGGGGTCCCTCCCCCAGCAGAGGGCTGCGCATATGGGGGCTCCGTGACGCACACTCTGACTGACACACAGACATCAGCAAGACCAGCCAGCTCCGGGCGAGACCACAGCGCAGGCCTGACTCCCCGAGTGACACTCCCTGCACTGCACCCGAGAATAAAATGCCGGCTCACAGTGAGCGGGGGGCTGTGCCAAGCCTGGGACGAGCACTTCACCCGCGATCTGCCCGACATTCGCGGCTGTGAGACACCCAGTGAGGCGGGCCCCAGGCGAGCCCTGCCACCTGGGCGCCCTGTGGGTGCGGGACCAGCTGGGGCTGGGGTGCCAGCCGGGCCCTGAGGGACAGGTGGAAGCGGGCTTAGGAAGAGGCCTCAGCGGGCAGCTGGGCTAGTCCAGAAGCTTCCCGCCGGGTGGCACACAGGCCGGGAGGACCGGGCGTCTCGGCCACTCACCCACGGTCATGCCGTCCATGTAGCGCTTGACGATGTCGAAGGAGTCCCGCAGGTTCCCCTCCGTGATGTCGAAGATGATGTCGGCGTGGTTGGCGGGGTGCGTGGGCATGACGGCGCGGAGGAAGATGATCTCTGTGGAGGGAGCACGGTGTCGGGGGGCAGCCGGGCCTGCGGCTCCTCCAATCCACCCTCGGTTCTGAGAGCCACCCCCCGCCACTGCTTCCTACCGAGGCGTGGCCACTCACGGTCACACCAAGCCCACTCACCAGGAACACGTGAACCCACCACGAGTCACACGGGAACCCACTCACCAGGAACACGCGGACCCACCACGAGTCACACGCGAGCCCACTCACCAGGAAGGCAGGACCCTGAGCAGGGAGCCCCGGAGCCGGACCCCCAGGCCTCCCCTGAGCCCGGGGCCGGGAGGTGGATGTGAGCCTGCCTCCGGCCTCCTGGCCCACGGAACTCGCACATGGAAGCTCTCGCTTTTCTCACAGCTGGTGCCACAGTATCGGCTCCTGTGCCGCGGGCAGCGAGCCCCCCGCACGGAGAAGGCGGGGGGTGCCGAGGGGTCACAGCGCCAGCCCTGCTTCCTACCCACAGGGAAACTGAGGCCTGGAGAGGTTCCGGCTCTTTCCCCAGGTCAGCGCCAGCACTGAGCAGCAACTGGTCGTCACTCACGCATCTCCTGAGCAGGGGGACGGAAGGCAGGTGCCCGAGGGGGCGGGGGAGGGTCAGGAAGGCGAGGGGCAGCCTGTCTCCACCCCACGGTAACGGGTGGGCAGCCTGTTCTGGGGGTGGGGGGGCAGGCAGCTGGGTGGCCTTGGCCATCTCCCAGATCACCTGGCAGAGGCGGGGCCGCTGCCCTGGGCTGGAGCACAGGCTGCCGCGACCGGCTCCGGGCCAGCTCCGGGCGTCCTCTGTGGGCTCAGTGTCCTCCTGCCAGCGGTGCCCTCCACGGGGCCTCCAAGGCCCAGGCCTGGGCTTCCGGGCCCAAGAGGCCAACAGGGTCTCTGCCACAGCCAACTCCCTGCGGAACCGACTTAGACGCGCCCCCTGAGGCCACGAGCGGCTGGGCTTTGGGGGGACCTGCCTGCCGTCGGGCGGGACCCCGCATTCTGCTCGAGGCAGACGCGTCAGTGACCTTCTCCGACCCAGTCCGCGCCTCCCGGAGCAGCCAGCAGGTCGGGCCGGCCACCTGCTCCTTCAGGCACCGCGTCCTCAGAAGCCGGTCCTGCCCTCGCCACCCCCACACCAGGCTGACGTGCTGGCCCGCACCCTGGTCGCCTGCGGGCCTCACATGGGGAAACACAGGGTGTGGTCATGGGGGGCGGGTCAGAGAGTTCGCCTCATCCCGGGTCCAGGGGCTGGCCCTGAGCCCGACACAGGCTCGGCCTCCGCTTGCTGAGTGACAGCTCCTCGGAGGCCGAGGATGGAGACGGCAGCGGAAGGGGTGGCTGAGACCACGCCAGCGCCGGCACGTGGGTTACACCCCCAGAGCCAGTGTACAGAGCAGGGCCGCCTTCGCAGTCTGCTGGGCACTGGGGCAAGGCCCCTGGCTCCGCCCCAGTGAACAGGTGGCAGGCCAGGAGCTCCCTGCGGGCAGGGGTGGGCACGGGAGCACTGGCTCCCTGGACCCATCTAGCTGCTCCAGCCCATCTATCCCCCCATCCAGGGTGGGTCCCTAGCAGGCTCCCCTGCTTCAGCTCATGCCTTGCCCAGCCTCCTGCTCCAGCCAGGAAACCAGGCTTAGTTCCTCAGATGCCCACACTCCCCACTCACACGCAGGCCTTTTCAGGTTCTGCTCTGCTCGGCACCCTCCTCTCCACTTTCACCAGATTCCCTCCTAGTGACCACTCAGGCCCCAGGGTAAAAGTCACCTCCTCCTGGAGGCCCTCCCAGATTCCCCAGCACTTGGCACTGAGTCAACACTTCATCGCTATTTGCTGAGTGACTGTGACCTCTAAGAGGCCCTGACCTGGGAGCTGGAGTGGGCTGGGGTTGGGCCGCCCAGTGCTATGCAGTCTGGGGACACACAGGAGATGTGGGGGTCGGGGAGAGGGCTACATTTCAAACTCCAAACCCACATCCTACCCAGGAGTGGCTGCCTTGCAGGGAGCTTCCCTAGACAATGGCCTCCCCTGGGGACCCCCAAGCCAATTCCAGGCCATGGGGTCGCCGCTTACCTTCTGGGTGGGCGAACTCGCGGAAGGTGGGCAGCGAGACCACGGTGTAGGAGACGGTGTGCACCAGGTCCAGCATGCAGCTGATGTCGCTGGGGCGGCAGGACTTGATGCAGCGGACGGTGTCTGTCTTCTCCTGGTGGAGCCTGAGGACAGAGCACGGGAGGCATGGGAAGGTTGGACCCCGTCCTCACGGAGACGGGGTTGGGGAGGCGGCAGGTAGCAGGTGGGGCTGCGGCCCACAGCCCGGCTGCTCCCTGAGGATGCCCCGGGCCCCTCCTACACCCTGGACAGGCCCCAAAGGGCAGGGCCGCACCCGTGTCTGTGAATAGCCAGCCAGGCTTTGCTCCCGTGAACTGAGCCCGTTCCTACAACAGCGGACACACATTCATTCACTCGCGCAGCAAGTCTGTTCTGAGGGCCTGCCGGGGGCCAGGCTGCGGGGCACCAGGCGAGCCCTGCCTCCATGGAGCCCTCAGTCGGGCGGGTCACGGGGTCACAAACCAGGGAGCGGATATAAACCAGCTCGGTGCTCAGCACACAGTCAGTCTGCAGTTGACGGGAGGGGAGGAGGGAGGAGAGGCAGTGTGTTACAGGTCTATGCTCCAGGCCGCGTGCTAGACATATTTTAAAAATCTTTTTAGTGTAAAATAACACACTAACGTAAGTGACACACAAACAAAGCTATACTTTAATGAGTATTATAAGGCAAACGCCTTAGTCACCACTCAGGCCAAAGAGAGAGAGCCTCACCAGCCACCTGGGCATTTACGTGCCCCCGGCCACCCCTCCTGCGCCCACAGCAAGCCCGCCCTGACTCCCTGGCGGTCGCCTACCTGGGTTTCATCATAGTTTCTATCACACACGTGTGCATCTTGAGACACAGTCATTTGGACTTGCCTGGCAAAACTTTTTTATGTCTTTTTGTCTTTTTATTGATTTTTTAGAGAGAAAGGAGGGGAGAAAGAAACATCAACATGAGAGCAAAACATTGATCAGCTGCCTCCTGCACGCCCCCTACTGGGGTCCAAGCCTGCAACCCAGGCGTGTGCTCTGACTGGGAATTGAACTGGCAACCTTTTGGTGCACAGGATGATGCCTAACCAACTGAACCACACCAGCCAGGGCACAATTTTTATGTCTTTTAAGTCCTTTTTAATCTACAGGCTTCCTCTCCATCCTCATTTCCCACAATTGATCTGCTAAGGAACAGAAGTGTCTGAGCCGCAGAGCCTCCAACATCTGGCCTTGCCGACTGCGGCCTCGCAGGCTCAGTATGTTCCTCGGGCCCCTGCATTGCCTGCACGCTGGTCGCTGACCCAGGCCCTTGGGCCAGATAGTAGTGGGTGGCATGTCTCCCATCAGGGGGCACGTGTTGTCTGGTCGTCTTCCTTTCTGTGACGTCAGCAGCTGTTTGTGCTCAGGGCCGAGACCCACTGATTCACCGGGGACTGGAAAACGCTGATGTGCTGAATCTGTTGTTTCTTTTGCATGTATTGGCTGGAAAACTTCTGCAATAAACACTTCCCCTCACATGCGAGCTGGTTTCCAGAGAGTGTGGTTCACAGAGCAAGATCTGGGCCTGATTCTTCCCCACTGTTTACCAGTTTCCAGGGTCATGAGCCAGCTCGCTATCATCACCCAGGTGTTAACCACGGGTGATTTAAATATCAGTGTGAAATCAAGAACTTCAACTATCTGATGAATTCCAACCCACTGTAATTATTATCTTTTCTTGGAGCTCAAGTGCTCTCTTCTTCGGCCAGAGGGAAATCAGATTGGTCCCAGGAGAACTGGAGCCCCTGCTCTGACAAGGTGGTCCAGCCCAGCGATTTCTCCAAGAAGTCTCGGGTTTGGTTTTTAATTTTGTTTCTATTTTTTTAGTGGAAATGGTATTTCAAAATCACAATCCAGATACCAGAGATACCCAATGCCACTGAGCTGGTCAGTTTCTAGGCCTCTGCAGTGGACATTTAAAAAAAAAGATTTTTTTATTGATTTTTAGAGAGAAGAAGGGAGAGAGAAAGAGAGAAACATTGATGTGAGAGCGAAACATCGATCAGCTGCCTCCTGCATGCCCCCTGCTAGGGATTGAGCCTACAACCGGGCATGTGCCCTGACCGGGAATGGAACTGGTCAACTTTTGGTGCACGGGAAGATGCACAACCAACTGAGCCACACCAGCCAGGGCTGCAGTGGACATTTTAGAAGATAAAATACATCATGAGTTCATACTGACCACGTCTGAGTCAAAAACAAGGCCCACACAGTTATTTTCCTTAATCTCGACTCTTTTACCAAGAAATCTCCTCTCTTCCATATCAGAATCCTGGTCCTTAAGAACATAGGCGATGACAGAATGTCCTAAAATTATTTATTTAGTTTATCCCACACAGTAGTCTCAGAATAACAATAGTAAAATTGCCACCATTAATTACCTAAAAAGCATATTTGGGGACTATGTTCTCTCCGTTCTACCTACTAATTTTAAATAGATGTACTATATCTACATTATCTGAGTACATAGCAATTCTACTGTACTTTTTCTTGTAACACTCATCTAGTTGTAGTTCTATGAGTAACTGTTTTTAACGCTTACATGTTGATAATAGTTTGTACTCTCTGTACACATAACGGTTTTGTTGGACATAAGGTCCTAGTCTTCTATTTTCTTGAGCATTCTAATTATTCATAATTTCCTGGCAAAAGTCGTGCTGTGAAAAAGTCTGACGAGAATATAATTTTCCCCTTAAAAGTTACTTGCTGGTTTTGCCTCGATGCCCATAGTTTGTTTTCTCTTTTCTTTAAAGTCCAATAACTTTGTTAGACTATGTTATTTTTAGTGGTGGTCCTGATTTTATTACTTTTACTAAGCTATTTTATCTCCCCCACACTCAATGCAAAGAAAGAAAACAACATGAAAAAATATGTCCTCGTTATTATTCACAATAAAAAGGACCTGCTTCGTTCTGCAGGCTGGCTGTGCTGGGCAAGAGGAGCACTTCGTGGCTCAGGTGGAACCAAGTACCATTTAGTTTGCAGACTTGGTGGCTGCACTAACTCCACAGGAACTGTGATAAACAGAACCATTTCTGTGGTGCCCCAGATCTCAGTAAATAAAACCTACACAAGAAAAGATAGCCCTGGCTGGTTTGGCTCAGTGGATAGAGCACTGGCCTGGGGACGGAAGGGTCCCAGGTTCGATTCCAGTCAAGGGCAGTATATATATATATATATAAAGGTAACAATCAATCTGTCCATAAACTGTACCTAAAAGGGGCCCTTTGAGTATAAGGACACACGGATTATTGTGGTCTAAAGATTGCTACCATGTCTGTTATAATGAAGATGAGGTAGACATCAAACCACTGTCAGATTAAGAAACTTCTCCAACTCGTCTCAATTCTTCAACTAGTGGAGCCAGCTCCTCTTCTAGGCGGACAGTCAGTCCTGCATTGGCACTGCCGCTGGCTATGAAACTCACCACCAAAGGCAAACGATTACATTGACCCACCTGGTTGGTGTTAGAATAGCAGGTGAGACTTTCATTTTTTCAAAGTCTGAGTTTGCTCCTTTGGCCTGTTGCAAGGGCAAGAGCAGATAAGAAAGCAGATCTCAAGGGAGGCTCTGGAGCGATATCATTGGTCGCCTTAATAACAGGCGCTCCGCCTCATCAGACAGAAGAGCATGAGCCCTTCAACACTTGGTAACTTTTCATACAGGAGTCACATTAGGCCATCCGCACGACGAACCCCTTTCTCTCTCAGGTTCAATATTGGGCTGCCTGGTTCTCTGAGCAGCAGGGTTCGTGGCTGCCTCCTGCCACTTCAGGGGCAGCTTCAAAGACCTGGCCTATGTCTTGATGTTGGTTGCTCTGAGTAGGTATGTTTGGGTATGTTGTATTTTTTCAATATGGAATTTCAATTTTTAAAAAATGTTTCCGTAAAGTTTTTTGAGTTATTATTTGTTAGTATTTACTTTCCCCCTTATTTTGGGTGAGTTCCTTAGAGATGTCTATTATTGGTATGTTAGATCTTTGCCTGCCTTCAATATCTGTCACTTTCTCTTTAAGCCTTTTCATCCCTTTTGTTATGTTTATTTATAAAACTTTTACTTTCAGGTTCCCTTTCTATTGAGTATTTGTCTCTGAAATTGCTTTTTGCTTTCATATTAAATTGGTCTACTGGACTTTGCAGGGAATACCTGTGAACTACTTTGGCATCTCCCACTGCTTTCTCCTGCATGGATGCCAGGTGGGCATGGACTGTATTTGGGGACTCATGGGGACACCTTATCACCTTGTGTAGTTGTAAATGTTTTCTCTGGATTTAAACATTTTCTTATCTGGTCATTGTGTGGTTTTGGTTGGGACCCAGAGAGCTTCAAACACTATGTGCTGTATCTTCCGTCTTTCGGAATCTCTTTGCTAGACACCTGGCACATATTATCTCCTTTACCCTTCCCAGCTCTCTCCTCTTCACCACACTGCCTCCTTCTCTGGTGAATAAAAGATCCTGGTTTGTGCTTGGAAACTACAGAAGGGGCTGTATCCAGGGCTTCCTGAGACAAGGCCAGTTACGACCTGAGCAGCACTGACTAACCCAGTCAGCCTGCCGGCTTCCAACCTTCGAGGCAGCACGGGCACGGCTCCGGAGCTGACTCAGAGCCAGGCTGCCTGGGCCTGTGTCCCTGCCCCACCTGATACCAGCTGAGGGGCTGTGGGCAAGTGACTTACTAGTAAGCTCTCCACATTCCGCGTCTTCACTGTGACGTGGGGACCATAACAGTCCTTTCCTTGCAAGGCTGCTGTGAGGAGCAGTTAAGTGCTTAGAACGGTGGCTGGCCCGCAGGAAGCAGGACATAGTGTCAGCTGCCACAGTTTTTATCACCATCTAATAATGACGATCATGATTATCATCATGTCCCCCAGGGGCTCGGTTTAGTAGAATGACTCGGCCAGAAGTGAGGCAGCTCTGCATACCAATGACCTGGATACATACAACCCTCTGAACCTTCACTCCCTGTTTGTATTGAGATCCAAATGAACACTGTTCACAATGAGTGAAGAAACCAACATGTGTGACTGCCTACCATGTACCAGACATGGCCTTGGGAGTTTCGTTAATCTCCACAGAAACCCGTGGACCGCACCCACTCTGTGCTAGGCATCTTGCTGGGAGCGAGGGACAGGGCTCTGAAAGACAAACTGGGTCCCTGCCTTCATGAGCTTTCTGGACCGTGGGGAAGACGAACGAGAAACAGGTAAATGGCCACTGCAAACTGCGATCAGCATCACGAAGGAAGAATTACGAGGAAGACTGACCGAAGAAACCCAAGCCCAGGGGTCAAGGAAGGCCTCTGAGAAAAGAGCACTGAAGCTGAAGTTTAACTAACATTCAGACCAAGGGTGCAAAGCGTGTGCAAAGGGCCTGCGGCAGCAAAGAGCTCGTCAGTGTGGCCTGCAGGGAGTGAGCAGGTGGAGAATGAGCTAAGCCTGGAGATGCACCCGAGAACTAAGTCATGCGGGACCTAGACAGGCACATGGGGGACTTGGGTCAGTGGTTCGGCTGGAATCCTGGTGGAGATGGAGGGGCAGGTGGGTCAGAGCCCACATGGGAGGTCTTGTGACAGCAAGGCACAGTCAGAGCCATGGATTCAGCAAACTGAGTTTTAACACCAGCTGTGTGATCTTGGGCAAGTCGCTCGCCCTCTCCGTGTCTCTTGAGGATGAGACACCTGCCTGGCAGGAGTGGAGGCAATGCAGCGAAGGACCTGATGCGACCGGGTGTCCCCATGAGCAGAGCACCCACTGCCCCTCCGGGCGCAGGGCCGCATCCTGGCATCCTCGGTGCAGGCACTGGCCCTGAGGCAAGAGCTGCGTCAAGATGCTGCAGCCGCGCCCAGCGTTTTCCCGCCACCAGGTCGGGCTGCTTCTCAGGACAAACGAGACGGCCAACCTGAGCCACATCCACCAGAAAATGCTCCTTTTTTCTGCTTCCGTTAAATGCTCAGCTCCAAGCGACACAGCAGGAAACCAAGCTGGAGCCTGAAGCCTGGCCTGGCCACAAACAGGCCACGGAACCTTGGCCAAGACCCTCCCTTCTCTGGGCCTCGGTTTTCACATTTGTAAAATGAGAGGGGACGGAGCTCACCAATCAGTCTCCGAGGGGCCTTCTCCATCATCACCTCTGGGCTTAAAGGGGGCAAGAGAATTCCTTTGCAAGGGCACACGGAGCCTCTTCTGCCCTCGCCTGGGCTCCCTGGAGGAAGGAGCAGTGACCGCCATGGACAGCCACTCCCAGGCGTGCCCAGGCACCCCGGGGGCACCAGGCCGTGGCAAGTACCCGGCTCACCCTGATGATTAAGCAACAGAGACTCCCACCCGCACGCGAGGAATAAACCAAGGCACGCGAGGCATGCGGTGGATCGCCTGCTGAATTTTATTGAGCCGGGCGAGGAGGGTGAGGAAAGCGACAAGAGGGAGCCCCGCGCCCACAGCGAATGCTCAGAGCTCCGCGGACACGAAGATGAAAAGCTTGGCCACAAAGGAGCTGACGGTGCCGTGGCGATAGAGGTCCATCTTGACGGTCAGGAGCAAGTCCCGGGGCTCAGGGACGGGCTTGGCGAGGGCCACCACCCCGCTGTGGGGGTTCACCTTCCGGGTGGTGAAAAAGCCCTCGTCATTGCCGCCGGTGATGGCCAGCTGCATGCTGTCCCCGGGGACGGAGCTGGAGGGGCCCATGCGGAAGACCACGGCGGGCACTTGGATGTTGGTGGGGAAAGAGAGGTGGTAGTAGGTTATTCGCAGAGGCAGCCTGTGGCACTCCTGATTCTCATGGCAAGGCAAGCGCTCGCAGCGGCTGCAAGACAAGTGACAGAGACGGGGGTTAGGGCCGGTCCAGCAAGCGGGGGGCAGTGCGGGAAG
>NW_006298521.1:1098461-1111094 GCF_000327345.1 Myotis davidii
TTCTCACCGGCAGAGCCCCGGCCCCAGTGGTCAGGGCCACCAGGGCTCCTGGGGGGCTGCAGAGAGGACCCCCGGAAGGATCGTCTTCCCACTAGCAGCCCTGACTGCGGCCATCGGCCAAGTGCTCGGCTCTGCACCGCCACGCCTTCCCTCTGCACTGTCAGCGGGTACGACCCCATTGTCCAAATGGGGAAACTGAGGCTGAGAGAGCCAGTGCCTTCCCAAGGTCAGAGTGAGGAAGCAGACTCATGCTTGGGCGGGAGGTCTATTCCCTGTTCCCCTCTAGGCCTGGACTCCAGGCCCAGGTCCTGTCTGTGTCACAGGACCAGCCAGGACTCGGAACAAAGATGGGGACAGACTCTAATTTCCCGTGACAGGATGGGGACAGGTTCTCACTTCCTGTGACAGGAGGGGGACAGATTCTCACTTCCTGTGCCAGGATGGGGACAGGTTCTCACTTCCTGTGACAGGAGGGGGACAGATTCTCACTTCCTGTGCCAGGATGGGGACAGGTTCTCACTTCCTGTGACAGGAGGGGGACAGATTCTCACTTCCTGTGCCAGGATGGGGACAGGTTCTCACTTCCTGTGACAGGAGGGGGACAGATTCTCACTTCCTGTGCCAGGATGGGGACAGGTTCTCACTTCCTGTGACAGGATGGGGACAGATTCTCACTTCCTGCGACAGGATGGGGGACAGATTCTCACTTCCTGTGACAGGATCAGGACAGATTCTCACTTCCTGTGACAGGATGGGGGAGAGATTCTCACTTCCTGTGACAGGATGGGGACAGGTTCTCACTCCCTGTGACAGGATGGGGATAGGTTAAATCTTCCTATGACAGGATGGGGACAGATTCTCACTTCCTGCGACAGGATGGGGGACAGATTCTCACTTCCTGTGACAGGATCAGGACAGATTCTCACTTCCTGTGACAGGATGGGGGAGAGATTCTCACTTCCTGTGACAGGATGGGGACAGGTTCTCACTCCCTGTGACAGGATGGGGATAGGTTAAATCTTCCTATGACAGGATGGGGACAGATTCTCACTTCCTGCGACAGGATGGGGGACAGATTCTCACTTCCTGTGACAGGATCAGGACAGATTCTCACTTCCTGTGACAGGATGGGGGAGAGATTCTCACTTCCTGTGACAGGATGGGGACAGGTTCTCACTCCCTGTGACAGGATGGGGATAGGTTAAATCTTCCTATGACAGGATGGGGACAGATTCTCACTTCCTGCGACAGGATGGGGGACAGATTCTCACTTCCTGTGACAGGATCAGGACAGATTCTCACTTCCTGTGACAGGATGGGGGAGAGATTCTCACTTCCTGTGACAGGATGGGGACAGGTTCTCACTCCCTGTGACAGGATGGGGATAGGTTAAATCTTCCTATGACAGGATGGGGACAGATTCTCACTTCCTGCGACAGGATGGGGGACAGATTCTCACTTCCTGTGACAGGATGGGGACAGGTTAAAGCTTCCTGTGACAGGATGGGGTAAGGTTAAATCTTCCTATGACAGGATGGGGACAGATTCTCACTTCCTGTGACAGGATGGGGACAGGTTCTGACTTCCTGTGACAGGATGGGGACAGGTTCTGACTTCCTGTGACAGGATGGGGACAGGTTCTGACTTCCTGTGACAGGATGGGGACAGGTTCTGACTTCCTGTGACAGGATGGGGACAGGTTCTGACTTCCTGTGACAGGATGGGGACAGGTTCTGACTTCCTGTGACAGGATGGGGACAGGTTCTGACTTCCTGTGACAGGATGGGGACAGGTTCTGACTTCCTGTGACAGGATGGGGACAGATTCTCACTTCCTGCGACAGGATGGGGACAGGTTCTCACTTCCTATGACAGGATGGGGACAGGTAAAAGCTTCCTGTGACAGGATGGGGACAGGTTCTCACTTCCTGCAACAGGATGGAGACAGATTCTCTCTTCCTGTGACAGGATGGGGACAGATTCTCTCTTCCTGTGACAGGATGGGGACAGATTCTCTCTTCCTGTGACAGGATGGGGACAGATTCTCTCTTCCTGTGACAGGATGGGGACAGATTCTCTCTTCCTGTGACAGGATGGGGACAGATTCTCTCTTCCTGTGACAGGATGGGGACAGATTCTCTCTTCCTGTGACAGGATGGGGACAGATTCTCTCTTCCTGTGACAGGATGGGGACAGATTCTCTCTTCCTGTGACAGGATGGGGACAGATTCTCTCTTCCTGTGACAGGATGGGGACAGATTCTCTCTTCCTGTGACAGGATGGGGACAGATTCTCTCTTCCTGTGACAGGATGGGGACAGATTCTCTCTTCCTGTGACAGGATGGGGACAGATTCTCTCTTCCTGTGACAGGATGGGGACAGATTCTCTCTTCCTGTGACAGGATGGGGACAGATTCTCTCTTCCTGTGACAGGATGGGGACAGATTCTCTCTTCCTGTGACAGGATGGGGACAGATTCTCTCTTCCTGTGACAGGATGGGGACAGATTCTCTCTTCCTGTGACAGGATGGGGACAGATTCTCTCTTCCTGTGACAGGATGGGGACAGATTCTCTCTTCCTGTGACAGGATGGGGACAGATTCTCTCTTCCTGTGACAGGATGGGGACAGATTCTCTCTTCCTGTGACAGGATGGGGACAGATTCTCTCTTCCTGTGACAGGATGGGGACAGATTCTCTCTTCCTGTGACAGGATGGGGACAGATTCTCTCTTCCTGTGACAGGATGGGGACAGATTCTCTCTTCCTGTGACAGGATGGGGACAGATTCTCTCTTCCTGTGACAGGATGGGGACAGATTCTCTCTTCCTGTGACAGGATGGGGACAGATTCTCTCTTCCTGTGACAGGATGGGGACAGATTCTCTCTTCCTGTGACAGGATGGGGACAGATTCTCTCTTCCTGTGACAGGATGGGGACAGATTCTCTCTTCCTGTGACAGGATGGGGACAGATTCTCTCTTCCTGTGACAGGATGGGGACAGATTCTCTCTTCCTGTGACAGGATGGGGACAGATTCTCTCTTCCTGTGACAGGATGGGGACAGATTCTCTCTTCCTGTGACAGGATGGGGACAGATTCTCTCTTCCTGTGACAGGATGGGGACAGATTCTCTCTTCCTGTGACAGGATGGGGACAGATTCTCTCTTCCTGTGACAGGATGGGGACAGATTCTCTCTTCCTGTGACAGGATGGGGACAGATTCTCTCTTCCTGTGACAGGATGGGGACAGATTCTCTCTTCCTGTGACAGGATGGGGACAGATTCTCTCTTCCTGTGACAGGATGGGGACAGATTCTCTCTTCCTGTGACAGGATGGGGACAGATTCTCTCTTCCTGTGACAGGATGGGGACAGATTCTCTCTTCCTGTGACAGGATGGGGACAGGTTCTCTCTTCCTGTGACAGGATGGGGACAGGTTCTCTCTTCCTGTGACAGGATGGGGACAGATTCTCACTTCCTGTGACAGGATGGGGACAGGTTCTGACTTCCTGTGACAGGATGGCGGCAGGAGATACCTGCATTCAGGCCCATCATACTGTGGAGACAGCTGCCTTAGGAACCAGAGTGGAGGTGGAGCCCTAGGCCTTGGCCGACCTGCCCTGGAAGTCCTGCCACGTGGACTGTTTAAATTCTCCAGTTGGAGCATCTACCGCCCTCGTCTTCCATCACGCCCCCCACCAGCTTGGTGAGTTTTCATCCTCGTGCTGGGTTACTTGGGCTTATTTCACACTCACGTGGTGGGTGAGCGTGGTCTCCTTTACTGCCTACCTCAGCCTCTCTCTCAGGACTGATGGCGCCCTCCCCCCTGGCCACCCTGGGTTTTAGAAAGGCCGGCCCTGGGGTGGGCTCATGGCGCTACAGGTATGTGAGGAACGGGCACACTGAAGAGCGAGCCATGCCTGGGAGGGAACCCGGAGCAGAGGGAGAAGCAGGAGAAGAGGCGGCCTGGACCCGAGACAGCCCAGCCGCAGAGACAGCCAAGCCCAGGCCAATGGGAGCGCTCCAGGCGACCTGACCTGGGCGGTGCGGCTTCATGCTGCCCATCCCACCCGCTCACTTCCCTTCACACCCTTCTCCTCACTCTACTGACGGGAGACAAGCTCCGCGAGTGCATGACTCCAGGCCGCAGTCAGTGGCTGAGGCAAGTCAGCCCCACTTCAAAGACTTTGCATCCTCTCGCTCTCTCTCTCTCTCACACACACACACACACACACACACTTGCACACACACACACACATGCACACACATGCACGCATGCACATGCACGCACTTTCACACACTTGCGCACACATACACACACTTGCATGCAGGAGCAGCTGCTTTAGAAAGGGCCCGGTGCGCCTGGCCAGCAGGTGGCGCTAGTCTCCTTCAGTGCGTTAAGCTTGCCCACCTGTGTGGCCTGTCCCCTCTCCAGGGACAGGGTTTGATTTGGAAACACTGACTCAGCACGTGTGGATGGGGAGGAACGGGAAATGTGCGTGACGTCCTGGTACGGCTTCCGCAGTCATCACACACACACAGCCAGACATGCCTTCCTGCTCACGGGTCCCCACAGTCCCAGCCCCACAGTCACAGAGCCCCCAGCCCTCCTGGCACTGGGCATTTCTCAGCCTGACTCCTAGGCCGCTCGCTGCCCAAGGGCGTGGCAGGCGCCCTGGCTTTATCTCCGTGCCCAGCATGGGCGCGGCACCTCCTGTGTGTTCAGCAAACGTGCACGAGTCAGCATGGCCCCACTTTCCTGATCGGTTCCAACATCAGCCGTTCTGTCGGGCAGTGCCCTGTTGTACCGAACCGCCCGGAACACCTGCTGCTGCTTCTGGCAAACCTCCTGCAGACAGGGAAGGGCACGGTCTTCATGGGTCTACCAGCGGTTCTCAACCTTCTGGCCCTTTAAATACAGTTCCTCATGTTGTGACCCAACCATAAAATTATTTTCGTTGCTACTTCATCACTGTCGTGTTGCTACTGTGATGAATCATAATGTAAATACCTGATATGCAGGATGGTCTTAGGCGACCCCTGTGAAAGGGTCATTCGACGGCCAAAGGGGTCGCGACCCACAGGTTGAGAACCGCTGGTCTAGACTGAGGCGGGTCCATCACTACATCTATCACAGAGCAGAGGGGAGCCAGCCCCTGGTCCCCGCGCCTCGGTGTCCACCTCATCGTGCACATGAGAAGAATGTGCCCCAATTTTTTAGTCACAATACCCCACATTCCATGAAAAAGTAATTTTGAAAGCCACCGCATATCAGAGAAAAAAGGTCCTCAAGGCCCCGCCCTTCTCCCGGGACACAAGGCCATTCTGGCCACCCCAGGCTGGTTACGCTTGCCGCTGTCCCTGACTTTCACGCTCCTGGAGACTAGCCCCAGGAGCCGCCAGGGCAGGGCCTCACCCCCCGCCCGCCGGCAACTGCGCCCTCAGGCCAAGAGCCGTGCCAACCAAGAACCAAGGCTGCCCAGCCCGCTCTGCCTTCTGAGACCATGAGTCTCAGGAGGCTCCGCGGAGGAGAGAGGATTTCCAGTTCCACCCCAGGCGCCGGGACCCGGGGACACCCCTCAGGCGGGCAGGGGGGTTGTGTGATCAGGATCTGAACAGCCTGCTCGGTCCGCGAGGCCTGGCCCCGTGGTCTGTGGCCAGCCTGCTGGCCATGCTCCAAGTACTGCCCTTGGTCACCAGGGACACTGCCCAGGAGACTGCATGGAGAGAGGGAGGCTGAGGCCCAGCAAGCGAGGGAAGCTTCCACCTTGCCCCTCGAGGGCCCTGAGCAAGCCGCTCTCGCTGAATGGCAAACACAGACGGGCTGCCTCCAGCCTTCCCAGTGCGGCTCTAATGCAAACCCTTCCCACGGTCACGGAACCAGGTCATTAAGAGGAGTTATGAGGAGGAAGGAAATGGGCTGTAAAATGGAAAATTCCACTGATGCCACTTGTCAGTGACTTGTCACTATGTTCCCCCTAAGGGATCGGTGCTCCGTGGCCTCTGAGGAAGCCCCCGACTGGACCGGGCAGCCCTCGACTTGGACTCCAGGCTGGTCAGTGATTCCTCAAGAGGGGCCAGAACAGGAGAGAACTGTAACCAGACAGATTCCTGGGAGCAGCAGTGGCGCCCTGTGACCATGTGGCCTGGCAGGAGCCACGCCCCGCCTTCCCATCGGAGGGCCGAGGAACCCAGCAGCCACACGGCCGGCCGCCAGAGCGAGGCTGCGGGGAGGCCGCAGAGCCTCTACTTTGACGCTGGGTCCGGAGGAAACCCCGGCAGGCGGACCGCCCTCCTGGCCACCACTGCGCTTTAAGACCAGCGCTCACTGGCTGGCGCCTGGGGCTCATCCCTGCCGGTGCTCACTGGTCCCCAAGGCCTTGCCAAGCAGGGATGACAGATGCAGCAAGGGCTCCTGGGTGGCCAGAGACTGCCCCGAGGCCACGGCACTGAGGAACAGGAGAGCCACAGACTGGCAGTAAGATAGGCCTTGGGGTGCCCACCCAAACCCCGCAAGAGGTGAACTGGAGCGAGCTTTATGGAGCGGGCTTTGCCCCCCAGTCACAGGCCATCCAACAGGAGCCCAGAAGGGGGGCGTCCCCACTCCCGGTACCACTGAGGACATGGAGGACATGAGGGGACCTGCTTCCGGTCAAGGTCTAGAGACCTGCCTGACTACAAAGCCGTATCAGCATCCCGGGTGGTGAGAACAGTCACGGGCCTCGCCTGGCCTCCTCAGGTCAGGACCCTCTCAGCTTCACTCTCCGCCTGTTCCACTGGGTGGCACCAGTGAGCAGTAATGGGCCTTCATACAGCAGCCACCTTCCCTGGAGGGGCCCCGGGAGCCGCCTGCTGCCT
This sequence comes from Myotis davidii, assembly GCF_000327345.1. Taxonomy (NCBI): domain Eukaryota; kingdom Metazoa; phylum Chordata; class Mammalia; order Chiroptera; family Vespertilionidae; genus Myotis; species Myotis davidii. The sequence goes on from NW_006298521.1 coordinate 1,105,319, forward strand.
CTCGCCCTTACAGTGGGTGGGCCCACGTCCTGCCCTTATTTATGAAGAAGGACGATCGCCCTCTTTTCCAGCCCAGGGAGCAGGCGATGAATCCGTGAGGTGGGGGCAGACCAGGCCTTCGGGCATCAGCCGCTCGGTGAGGCTACGCTGCTCCTTGCTGAACACCCCAGGTCACTGCTGGGAGCTCCTTCCTTCCCTGTTTAATGGGTGACTACACCCCGCTGTGGTCGTGCCCTCCACCCCCTCCCTCTCTGCCTGCCTCAGTTCTTCCTGCTTCATTTAAGCACTGCCTAAGCCAAGCGCCCCCTGCCGCCACCCCAGCTATGTGGGGGCCCTCCTTGGTCTCAGGACCCCCGAACTCTGGCCATTGCTGGTTTTGCAGTGCTGCTAGTGGGCAGGGGCTGGGGGCCTCTCAGCCCAGGTGCCTGCACACAGTAGGCCTGCGATGAATGTTCCCCAAGCAAGTCAGGAAGTTTCTCCCACACTGAGGGTGGCGAGGGCTTCCAGAGCGCACAGCAACTGAGGGGAGGTCTGCAGATTTCACACAACCTCGCGCACGGTGCCAACCCGCCCAGCCGCAGCTCAGGAGGCGTGAGGACCCGCACAGGGCGGCCTCCTGCCTTCTACTCTCCTGGCTGTGTGTTAGAGGCCGGCGGCAAACAGCAGAGGTGGACGGAGCTGTGGGACAGGGGACTTACAATGACAAAGGGCAGCACAGCCTCCATGAAGGACACGGGATTCCTTAACCAGAGGAGGGCCACCGCCCGCTGGCCGTTGCGTAACCACAGCCTGTTTGGAAGGCTGCGCACTCACAAGCCCAGTGCTGGAGCGCTCTCCCGACCAGCCAGGAAGGAAGCGGGTGCTGGGTTCCAAGCAGACAAAACACACGGGGCGCAGAGCAGCCCGGGGGAGGGCGAGGCTGCCAAGGGCTGGGCTGTCTGAGTCTGGCTGGAACCTGCTCAGGGTTTCAACACGCTGGAGGCCGGGCCAGAACCAGGAGCCAGGGCCCTGGGGCTGAGCAAGTGGACATTGGGGCCTGGTGGACTGATCCTCCGGCGGGAGGGGCAGGCTCAAGGTCAAGGGGCCAAGCCCACAGTCAGCCCGGCTGGGTGCTGGCTTGGAGCCATGTCCAGGGGCCGGAGGACAGCTCGCGTATGCACATTCCTGAGATCGTCTCCCACGGGGAGCTTTTCCTGAAACAACTGACCGTGGTGCCAACCGAGACGAAATAAAACCAGGTGGGATGGTGTGCGGTGGACGCAGAGACCTCACTGCTCCCTGAGGAAGGGGATCCCTAACACCCTGCAGGCAGCCCAGGGGCCTGGGACGGTGGGCTCACAATGGCATATGGCCATGGAATCTCCCACACGATTCCCCAAGCCACGGGGCTGAACACAGTCCGGCTTTCAGACGGGTTCTCCTAATAGCGATGCCCCAACCTGTCACGTGGGCCACCCGGCGTCGTCGCCACCTTCACCTGATTGAGAGCATCCTGACATTGGTGTCTTACAGATGAGGAAACTGAGGCCCAGAGAGCTGCCCCAGACCAAGTTTCCCACTGGGAAACAAGAGGGCTGGGTTCTGCCTGGCTCCACGCACAGGCTGCTGGGAGAGCCGGCCCGCTGACCTCCAGCTCCGGGGAGACCTTGGTATCTGTGACCAGTCTCCCTGACATTCAGGGGCCTGAGAATCTGCAGTCCTGAGTTTCCCGAGACCCCTGCGGGGGGCACACTCATTAACCACCTGCCCAGGCTGGGAGGCGGACTCCCAAGAAGGCCGACACAGACAGACAACTGACGGCCGAGGGACTTACGTGTCCGCGGAGCGACGGTAATTCTCCGGACACTCGAAGGACAGACAGCGGAAGCTGCCCTGGATGTTGAAGCACGTCTCATTGATGGAGCAGTTGTGTATGCCGGTCACACACTCGTCAATGTCTGCAAGAGACCAAAGCAACACAGTGAAGGCCGAGGCGACCCGAGCAGTCCCCACCCACAGACGGGGGAGCTGGGGCCTCCTACCAGCTAGGGTCGGGTGGGGATCGAGCCATCCTTGCCCTCTGTTGACTGCTCTCTGGAGCAGCGCCCTGTGCCAGCTCTTTTATTTCTAGGACGTTTAATTTATAAAGTGTTTACTGATTATTCACAATCCCTGGAATGAGCATAACAATGATTACAGCTAAACTCTGATGCCCTGGAAATGCTTCACCGAGTTCTCTTAATTCTCCTAACAATTCACTGAGGCAAGGACTGTTTCCCTCATTTGGGGGGAGCTGGCCTAAGGTCAAACATCTTGTAAGTGGCGGAGCCGAGCTTTGAACCCGGGCAGGCTGGCGCCAGGGCCCACGCTCTGACCAGCCAGTGCCTCTCCCGAGGCTCATCGCCCTCACCTTACATGACTCAGAACATGCCAGCGAGGAAAGAGGGAAGCTGCGAGCCCCGTGTGACAGATGAGGAAACCGAGGCCCAGTGCAATTCTACGTGGTGCCAGGTGTCCAGGGTCAGCGATGTCTGGGCTGGACCCTGGACATGGGAGCCTTCCCCCTGCCCACAACCCTCTGGAGCAGCCAAATGGTGGGGCCCAGGGGACATCACCGAGCCAGGAGGCATCTCTTAAGAGGGGCTGAACGCCTGACCTCAGTGGAGAAAGTAACACTTCTAATCTCACTGGCCCAGAGCCCGGGCTCAGGAATGTGTTTTTGCTGCGTCTGGCAGGACCCCGGGGCTGTGATGAGGGAGCCTGGGAAGTTATCTGCTCCCTCAGAAATGTGAAAACAGCCAGGACCAGCTGCAGGGGCCTCCCAGGACACGCCCAGCTGCTGCCTTGGGTCAGGGTCACCTTCTTCAAAACCAGAAATGACGTCTACAGAACCGGGGGCCTCCAGAGCCTCTGGGTCCCCAGCCCATGTGGGGGCTCTGGAGGAGGGGGCTGGACAGGTCTGATCTCTAGATCCAGCCTCGGGGCCAATCCCAGAGGTAAGGCAGCGACCCAGGTCACTCGCTCACAAAGGTCTCCTCAGCACCCCCGTGACCAGGACAGGCACAGGCTGCAGGATGACCCCTGGAGCACATCACATATGGGAGCCCAGTGTCCCCAATCCGTCCCGGCCAGAGCCAACCCCCAGCCCCAATGGACCCTCCCAGCCTTAGAGACCCTGGAGTTGTCACACAGCCAGACCACACCCTCCCCTCGTCTGGGCAGGGGTGGCCACCTTAGCTCCACCATCTGCTCACTGTTTGCCCTTAACACCTAGCAAGGTCTGGGGTTTGTCAAATGACTGACTGTGAACTCAGCAAACGTGCTGTGGCAGAGTCCTCGGTGAGGACTTCCCATTTCCTCCCGGGCGCGCCTCTTCCTACAGGCCATCAGCCCCGGTCCAGCCCTGGGGCTGCCGAGGGCAGGGTGGAGGGCTCAGAACCCTCTGTGGTCAGGGGTGCTGGGGGCGGGGGCAGGTGTGGGAGACCAGGGTACCCATGGAGGCCTCCCCTTCCCTCCCTGAATGCACCCCGCCGATGGTGTGGCCCCGTCAGCCCCAACACCAGAACCTCAAGCGTGCCCCGCGCCCGCAGAGCCCAGCTCGCTCACCCTGGCAGTTGCGTCCGTTGGGGGCCAGCCTGTACCCAGTCGGGGGGCAGCTGCACTGGAAGCTCCCGGGGAAGTTGATGCAGCGGTAGGAGCAGATGTGGCCCCCAGTGGGCAGGGCGCACTCGTCGATGTCTGCAACAGCAAGGCCCACCCTCAGTGCCGTGTGGCCCAGGCCGGGCTGCGTGTCCCCAGGGGCCCAGGCTGGGGCCAGGGTGGGCAGCCGCACAGGGCCAGCTGCACACGGGAGCCTCGAAGTGCCGGGGCTGGGGCGGCGTCGGAGAGCATCACATCAGAAGGGGAGACGGGCCCAGAGAGGGGAAGGAACTAGCCTCGGCCACACAGCAAGCTCACGTGGGGAAGGAGGCGGGATGGGGGCTGAGCAGAGGGGACAGGCGGGGCTTCAGAGGGACCCAGGTCAGGAGCCCGCGCTGGCAGGGCCTGGTGCTCAGCATGATGAACGTGCTGATGGAGACCCTCCCGGAACGGCAACAAGCCCAGCGGAGTCCAAGGAAGCGCTGGGCCAGGCGCCGTAGGAAGCGCTTCTGACTCATCGCCAGGGTGCATCCCCCGACTCCCTGGAGAGTGTGGGGCGCACCCATGCTGAGAAGGAGGGCCCACGCCAGGGAGGGGCCCTCAAAGGTCAGGGATGTGGTGGCCCCGAGCCCCCTCCTCACCCCGGGGGTCCCGGCACACACGGTGATCACCACCGTTGTGTGTTTATTAACGAAACACATGGCGAGTGGCTTAGCTTCTTTCCCAACCTCACCCTCAGGGCGGGTTGGGACGCCCAGGAAGTGTCAGGCAGAGGGGAAAGGCGCTGCACAGACGGCGCAGGGAGCAGACTCACCTTCGCAGGTGACCCCGTCCACGTCGCTGAGCTGGAAGCCGCGGCGGCAGTAGCACTGGAAGGAGCCGTAGACGTTGGCGCACTCCTGGCTGCAGGGGCTGCTGGTGCATTCGTTCACATCTGAAAGAGAGGGTGCGCGGGGTCACCTCAGAGCCATGGCCCCCGGCCCTGGGGCCTTGAACAGAGGCAGAGAGCCGGAGGTCCTTGAGTGCGGGGCTGGGGGTCGCCTGGGGTCCCCAGAAAGACAGAGGGCTGGATCCCCCATCCCCACCACGGCCTGCCTCCAGCGGCACCCTCTCCCATTGGGCGGCAGTAACAGCCTCTGACCCCAGCTTCCTCTTATTCTGGGACCTGGGGCCTCCGCGCCTGCACCCGGCTGCACCCTGGCCCGGGCACTGCCCTGCGTAGAACAGGGCCTGCCAGGCAACATGGGGGATCGTCGGGGCTGTCACAGGTCTCCCTCTCTGCTGACCTCAGAGCCTGGCCCCACAGAAGGCGAGGCCTGTGCTGAGGCCCAGCATGTCCAGACCCTGCGCTGGACACAATGACCACCTGGTCTCCACCCATCGGGGCCAGTGTCACCTGAGAAGCCAGGCTCTCGGCACCAGGAGCCCGTCCAACCTCCATCACCCCACCCCCGCGCACTCAGAGACCCGAGCCCTCAGCATGCAGCCTCCACCGGTCCTCTGAGGACGAGGGCACCGGCCGCCCTAAAACACCACACACCCAGCACTTAAAGCTCCCCTTTGTTTTGGTGGAGCTGAGAGCAGCGAACACCAAGGTCTCTCCCCTGCCAGAGTCCACGTAACATCTGACCAGCTTTTGTTTCTCTTTGGCGCATCCACCCCACTTCCCCCATGAGGCCACCAAGGCAGGCGAGGTCAGCCACTCCCCACGGTCACGTGAACAACTGGTGGCTCTGTGGCTCCGACCCCGCACAGACCCCACACTCTCCCCGCATCTGCCCTGTCGCCCAGGGGGCGGCTGGGCGGGCAGGTGCGTGGCCTCCGGGACGCAGGGAAACTCGCGCAGCCCCTGACAGCAACCTTTCCACAGGCGCGTCCCCCGCGAACCTGTCCTCCCACACGTGCTGGGGACATGGACGTGGGTCAGTCCCCGCGGGCCGCCTGGCCCGGCCTCACCTTCGCAGGAGCGGCCGTCGGGCGCCAGCCGGAAGCCCGCGGAGCAGCTGCAGTGGAAGGAGCCCAGCGTGTTCTCGCACTTGTGGCTGCACAGGCGCCCGGAGTAGCGCCGGCACTCGTTGATGTCTGCAACGCAGCGGGCGGGGCTCAGGGCTCGGCCTCCCCTCCATGTCCCTCAGCTCCCTTCTCAGACAGGGGGCAA
>NW_006298521.1:1111251-1121327 GCF_000327345.1 Myotis davidii
CCCAGAGCCCCGAGGGCGGGTCCAGGGGCTCTGACCAAGGGTGGGGCAGGTGAACCAGCAGGGTCTGTCCCTGCTCCCGGAGGCCGGCGCCATGCCGTCTGTTCTCGCTGCCCTGGCTGCGCGCACAGCTCGGGGCCTGCGGCCCTGCAGTTGGAGAGTGAATCTCTGGGAAATCACTCAGGTTTGGGGCATTTTTCCAGGGGCTGGAGCCTCACAGACACCCGGAGGTCTGAGGTGACGGGGAGCACCTGGCGTGCAGGTGGGAGACCGGCTCAGGCCGGGGGTCGGGGGCTAGAGCTGGAACCGGATGGGTCTCCGGACTCCGGGTCCCGCTCTGAGGAGCAGGCCATGGTCACTGCGGGAAGCACAGGCTGGTTCTGTTGGGTGCCATCTGGCCGGGACCCCACGCACCCACACATGTCCTGCTGATGCCGTCGAAATAGAAGCCGGCCTTGCACTCGCAGCGGAAGCTTCCAGCGGAGTTCATGCAGAGGTGGCCCGGCCCGCAGGGCTCCGAGGGCGGCGCACACTCATCCACGTCTTGCAGAGAGAAAGACACAGTGAACACCTTCAGTGCGTGTGTGTGTGTGTGAGTGTGTGTGTATGTGTGTGAGTGTATGTGAGAGTGTGTGTGTGTGTTTGTGTGAGTGTGTGTATGTGTATGTGTGTGTATGTGTGAGAGTGTGCGTGAGTGTGAGAGTGTGCGTGACAGTGTGTGTGTGTGTGTGTGTGAGAGTGAGTGTGCGTGTGTGTAGATGTGTGAGAGAGTGTGTGCGCGCGAGTGTGTAAATGTGTGAGTGTGAGTGTATGTGTGTGCATGTGTGTGTTGAGTGTGTGTGTGTGTGAATGTGTGAGAGAGTGTGTGAGAGAGAGAGTGTGTGTGTGTGTGTGTGTGTGTAAGAGTGTGTGTGTGCCCCCAGGATGGTCAGAGGGAAGGAGCAAACTGAAAGGCACATGACAAAGCAGCATTGTTTATGCTTCCACACGATTTCCCAAGCACCTACTGTGTGCGGGGCCCGGCCGGGAGAGAGCTGCCCCTGCCCGCAGGGACTCGGGTCACAATGACCTTAGTTACGGCAGGCAGTGCCCGCTGACGAGGAGACGCTGAGGGAGTGCTCTGGGGGTGACGGGGAGGAAGGCCCCTGTTGGCCCGCAGGGTCTGGGCCCTGGAACCAGGACATGGAGGGCAGGTGGGCAGAGGGAGCAATGCAAGAGGGGAGGGAGGCCTGTTCGGGGAGCAGCAGGACCCACTGCACCTGGATTAGACGGCCTGTGAGGTCGGGGCCGCTCGGGAGGACTGCGCATAAACAGGGCACCTGTGTCTCTCTGTCACACTGGGGGCTGAGCACGGAGGGGCCAGAGAGCTTTCAGCCCAGGACTGGACCGAGCGAGAGGGACGGAGCTGGAGCGGGGCGGCTGGCATGCGACTGCAGCGTCCAGGCAGCGCCCACCAGGCCTGTGCCTGGAGACCAGCACGGGATGGAGGAACGGGCAATGGCTGCCCCCAGGGGATGCACTGTCCCCTCCAGAGAAGCGCGGCTGTGCTGGGCGTAGGAGAGTCCGTTCCGATCGGCTTTCTTTTTAATACCAACCCACACAGCGGGTGCCCTCCTCGTTGAGATGGTAGCCACGGCCGCAGTTGGGCACGTTCTTCTGGCACGTGTACGAGCCCTCCGTGTTGATGCACGTGTGCCCGACGGGGCATGTGGGGCTGATACTCAAACACTCATTGATATCTGCAGGGGAAAGACAGAGACGCCGTGGTTAGACACAGAGCACCAAAGAACCCCCACCCCCGCCCCTTTGCAAAGCCACAAACAGGTGCGACGACCGCCCTGAACCCACAGCGGCCTCCACCTGCCCCAGATCTCTCCAGCACACACCCCCTGAAACACCACCTGCCTGGCCCGTCTTCCCGCCCCTAAATCTCCGACACCTACACCTTCCTCAGCACCGAGTCCAAAGCTGCCGCCTGTCTTCCTGCCCCTCCACTGTCAGGGCCCCTCTGAGTCCCACCAGTGGGCCTGGCCACCTGGGTGCCACCTGTGTCCCACTCCACGGGCATACCGGGCACCCTCCCTGAGCGGGCGCGGGCCAAGGAAAACAGGGGCCAGCCCCTCGGTGCCAGCACCCTGGCCCCGGGGAGGCTCTGTGCTCTCCGGTGACTGGCCTGGCCCCCCGGCTCCCACCTCTGAGCCTTTATGCACATGGTCCCTGCCTAGGAAGCCATCTCCCCGTCGGCCCAGCTTGGTGCCACCTTGAAGGAGACACTTCCTGCCCGCCCCCACCTGGGCCCTGGGGGCCTCTGCTGACTCCCTCGCTGATAGAACACGCCCCCCACACAGGGCCCCGGGCTGTCCGCCTGTGATGAACCCGCACCAGCCAAGATGCACCAGTAAACAAACAAGGAGCGCTGCACACACATCCGCTCACTCCTCCCACTCAAATCGGTGCCAGACCCACCGCCTGGGCGTCCTGCTGGGGGCTTCTCAAAGGACCCCCATCTGTCAGTGTCAGGCAGACACTTACAAAGCACCTACCGGGGGAGAGGACCGTCCAGGGATCCCAGGCTGAAGGCAAAACAAGGGCTCAGCCCTCAGCCAAGCCCACCCTCCTCAGACAGATCAGCCGGCTGCTCGCCCACCCGCACGTCCCCTGCCGCGGCCACACAGCACCCAGCTGCCCTCGCAGGCAGGGTGGGCTGTAATCTGCGCTGTATAAACAGGAAGCTCCCCGCTCGAGGCTGGAGCCGCTCAGAGCCTGGGGCGGGGTCTCAGCCTCCCACCCTGCTGAGAAGAGCAGGGCACTGCCCTGCATCTGCCCTGGAGGCGCTGCCAGAGCCCCTGCGGCCGGCCGGGAGGCTGATGGCGGCCATCTAGTCCTTCACAGAGAAACGTGGGCCTCTGCCCGTGTCAAGGATGAATGCACGTTTAGCAATGACAGCGCTCCCTCCCTGCGAAGCCCTGTGCTCCCCAGCAAGACCTGCAGTTCCCAAACTCTGTGCCATGGAACCCGGGTGCCCCTAGAGACGCCCTGTGCTCCAGAGAGGGGGTCCCAGCCTGCAAGCTCCATGCCAGAGGACCAGGCGACCATGAGTGAGTGAGTGAGTGGGAAGCGAACAAAGACCAAATACGTGAACAAGGTCTGAGGAGTTTGGGAACGCCCTGCCCCACCTCTCCCTCACCCGGGAGCCCAGATACCAGCTGTAAAGGGCCTGTCCACTCTGTTTAACCCAATGACCTTGGAACCGTTCACTGCCCCCTCGACCCCCTCCACCGGGATCCGGGACCATTGGAGACCCCCCTGCCCTGTGTGGGCGGGGGGTGAGCGAGCTGTGGGCGCTGCTGCGCTTGCTCCTAGTGAAGAACTCTTAGGATACTCCAGTCATTTTTGAAAGACGACTGAAAGGCGCGGACACAAAAGGATGCCCGGACACTGTTAATGCGGGAAGCCCGCGGCAGAAGGGGGCCCGTTCTATAAAAACAAAGAGCCGCGGGGACGCAGACACCAGACCCGGCGAATGGGGCCTCCCCTTCCTGCGCTGGGGCTGGGTTAGCTTTTTGGTCGATAAGAATGCATGTGGCTTTCAAAATAAAAACCATCATCTTAAACGAGTCCTAACCTTGGGGTCAGGACGTGCCTGGGCCTAGGGCTGGCGGTGGCCTTTGCGCCCAGAGAATAGCAGGCGCTGGCGGCGGGCCTCGGCCACATCCTGGGTCCCGGGCCCCTGCGAGGCTGTGCCCCCCCTCGCCCGGGCTCCCCATCTGAGGGACTGTCCCTCCCGCTGCCCTTGGGCCTCCCCCTGGACAGCGCTGCACCCCTAGCGGGAAGCCAGGGCTGAGCGGAGACTTGAAAATGCCCTGCTTTGTGTGACTCGGGCTGCTCTTGCCATGAGTCAGGGTTTCCATCCCCAGCAGCCGTGCACCTCCTCGGAGCCCCCTCGAGCAGCAGCAGGTCCCGGCAGGCCCTCCCCCTGCTGCTGCCTCCTCAGCGACCACAGCTGGGCTGGCTTGGGGCCAACCCCAGCAGCTGAGGCCCCCACAGGACGAAAGGGGAGCTTTAGGAACAAGACTGGGGCTGGGTTCGGGGGGGCCCTGTGCTAAGGGGTCGCTGCTCTATTTCTCTTGACATATTAGTGGGGGGCAGAGGGGAGGAGAGAAGGGGGGCACTTAAATAAAAGGGGTCTCCATGCAAACTACCATTTCCACACAGATCAGCACAGATTCATCAGAGAGGGGAGATGGAGCTGAGGCAGAACTCCAGCCCTCGCACAGGGGGAAGGGGCAGCCGGGAGGTGGGCTGTGACCAGCGGCGTCTGCAGCCCGGACGGGGGAGAAGGGTCCGACTGCGGAGGCCAAAGGCCAACAGTGACGGGCGGGTGCTCACCTGGGCAGGTGACCCAGCAGCTGCTCCCGCCCCCGGGCCTCCACCCGCCGCAGCTTCTCCAGCTCGGCCTGTCTCGCCTCGCCTCCTCCTCACTCTAAGCTCACACGGATCCCCGCCTTGCACGCCCCCAGGTCTCCGCTGATAGCAACACAGGCCTTTTCTCTTGTGGCGAAACATACGTAACGAAATTCACCGTTTTCTCCACGTTTAAGCGCAGAGGGGAGCGGCACTCACTACCTAACACTGTTGTGCGGCCGCCACCACCATCCATCCATTTCGATTTTCTCCAACTGAAACCGGGCCCTAGAACCCAACTCCCCACGCCCACCAGACCCCCAGCCACCAGCCTTCCACTCTGCGTCTATGAATTTGACTGCGAATCCAGGTGATTTTTTTAAAGTTTTCTTACAGACCAGACCCTTCAGTCACCTTGCTGAAGCCCTGCCCCGAGCCACAGCCAGACATGACTACTCCCGTGGGATCCGGAAGGGATTCAGGGTCAAAGGAAGGAAGCGATTGCCTCCGGTCCCTTAGTGCAAACCTGACTCCAAAGCTCAGTGCTTTGCCCCACACCAGCGGCTGCTAAGCTTCCATGAAGCCCTGGGGCCAAGCCCGGCCGGACAATGGATTTTGCAAATAAAGTTTTATTGGGGCACAGCCCTGCCCCTTTGTTGGCGGATGTGTGGCTGCTTTCCCACAGTGGCAGCAGAGAGGGTCTGGCCCGCCACACCGGACATGTTTGCGACTTGGCCCTTTCTAGAAAAAGCTGGCCGGCCTCTGTTCTATCCACCATGAGCCCCCACATTCTAGGGGGCCCGGCGCCGTGGCTCGCCCCGCCTGTGGCCCGGCAGCCTGGCGGCAGTCTTACCAATACAGTTGCCTAGAGCATCTTGTATAAAGCCACTCTTGCACTGTAGCTTGGGTCGGCAGCGGAAGGATCCCAGAGTATTCTGACAGATAAAATCGGGGAGGCAGTTATGAATACCACTCTCACACTCGTCAATATCTGGTGCATCATAAAAAAAGGAAATGGTTAGCAAACGTCCTGCCAGAAGCATCTCACAACACTTTAACATCACAAGCACGGTTCTAAGAAATGCTCATTACTCAGCTCCAACCCCAAACATTTCAATCGGGAGGTCACGGACTAGAGGGGCCCCGGGGAGCCAAGCGGGGCTTGCACGGCTAACGGCTTAAAAAAACGCTGGCTTCCCCCCAAGGCTCTCAGGAGACCAGCTTTCTGTTACATAATAAATAACCCGGCCGTTCTCCTGGCAACATGTGGCCGTTTGATTCTCATTTCAGGCTGCGCACATGTTTTGCTTAGATCGGAAAGCGATGATCTTCATGGCAATAAACACTGTCTCTATAAACTCATTCATCCCGGACTTGTCATAATATGACAAACATGAACAATGGTGATTCTCAGGATCTGAGTGCTGGCTGCCCTTCCCTTGAAGTTCAAGGCTGTCAAATGCTCAGAAGTGTATACTCCAGCCGGCCAAGCCCCTGGGTTCCCAGGCTCCATGCCACCCAGCGCGCCTGCAGGGGTGGCGTGGGCGGCCGGGCCACAGCCCTCAGCCGTCAGGAGGGCGTGCCTGGCTTTTGAGCCGGCCTCATAATTCAACCGACGTTTTTACACAAGCGGTTTGTTGTCTGAAGGGCTGGAACCCCTCAGCACAGAACTATGCTCCAACAGATCCCCATCAAAGCCTTATCTGCCAAAGAGCATCGCTGGCTCGGCGCGGGGAGGCCGGCGGCCAGAAATGTCATGTTTTTATGCCGTGGAAGGCGCTTTGAACTTCAAGGGAGCCTGCGTCAGATGGGAGGCAGCTGCTGTGCGAGATATATTACATCGACTTGGCAGCAAGCACATGTGAGCGCTGAAGTGCGGCCCTGGCCTTGGTCTTAAAGGATCACGCTCTGAGCGATTTCAGAAACCCAAACCACCCGGGGGGCTGCCATTAGCTCATTAACTCCGGGTCAAGAAGGTGACCCCCACCCCACCCGCGGTGCATAGCACCCCGAGCCCAGACCCGGAGCCCAGGGCCGCCGTTCCCACCCCACATCCACCCGGAGAGGAGGGCTTCCGCCTGGGACCAGGTCGTACCTTTGCAGTCATTGTCCTCCGTGAGCTCATAGCCCGTCCCGCAGCTGCTGTCCCGCTGGCAGCGGAACGAGCCCACGGTGTTGATGCAGGACTCGCCGAGCCGGCAGCTGTGGGTGCGCGTGATGCACTCGTTCACATCTAGGAGAGACGGGCAACGCGGTGTCAGCAGCAGGAACAGCGCTTGCTCACAAGGAAAGTTCCAGAAGGCAGAGCGGGTGGGTCCCTGCTCCCATCCAGTCCCCACGCCTGCGCGTTCGAGCTGGGCACTGGGTGGGAGACCCGGGCACCCACCACGGGAGCAAAGCCACGGGGTGTCTCCCCTGGTAAGTTTCTGATCAACTGCTCCTGCTGAGCACGGAGCCAGGCCAGGCGGAGTCCGTGACCCTTCGGCACGAAGACGGGCCCGTCTCCTGACAGGGGCTGCGGGGGCAGCGAGAGATGCCCAGGCCGCTCAGCAGACCCCGGATTCAGGGCCCGATCAGACCCCACACCCAACCCCGGTTCCCCGCACGGTGTTCACGTTCGCCCGGCACGTGGTACAGACACCACAGATGCTGGGAAGCCGGCCCGGGGCTGTTCCCAGGGACGGGCCCTGAGTCGTCCAGCGTGGGACCTGCCCGGATGTCAGCAGAAGCAGAGGCCCCCGGGGCAGCGGCCTGCTGTCCTGTCCCCGGAGCTCGGCGACGTTACCTTCACAGGAGACGCCGTCGGCCAGCAGCTGGTAGCCCACAAAGCACGAGCAGACGACCTCCTCGCCCGTGTCACGGCACTGCTGCTTACACGGCCCGCCGCCTGCAACCAGACAGACGTGAGCTGCAGGCCTCTCAGACCCGCCCAGCTCTGTCCTCGGGTGACTGACAGGCAGGCAGGCTGCAGCCACTGCCTTCCCACGGGGGACCCCAGGGTCTGGCTCTGGCACCCCCGGGGCCACTGCTCCAGGTCCCAGCCCCGGTGCCTCCAGGGCGGGCTCCGTTGCTGCAGCAGAGCTGGGAGGGGCAGGGCAGACAAGAGGGGGCGCTGCCACCCGGCAAGGATATCGAGGGCCCAGGCCACACAGGGAGGCGGGCCCTGGAGAGGCCCCTTCTGTCCCCGCATCTCCGAGGCCAGCCTGGCCCCAGTCCCACTGTCACTGCCCAGCCCCGAGCCCTGACCACCTCCGCCAGCGTGATGGCCCAGAGCAAGTCTCATGAGGACGAACCTCTACCAGGCACAGATCCTCCCGGTACTGTCTGACTGCCCGGCACCTGGGGGCCACCCACTGCGCCAGAGCCCCCCCACCCGTCTCCACTCCCGACACCCCAATCCCCTGGCGATGTGACGTTCCCCTCTAACCTATTCTCACCCATAGCAGTTGTCCTCCCCCGGGGAGACCCTCCGATGCCACCCCCCCCCCCATCCTCAGCAGATCCGAGGCTTCCTGGAGCCCTGCCCTCCTGTACAGCGACCGCACCACTTGGCGATGAACGGGCCCCCTAACCAGCACCCCAGCCACAGGGCAGCTGCTGCGTGAGCCAGGGAGTGACCTGCCCTCAAGACCTGCCCTAATGGTCCGGGAAAGAGAAATGGCCGTTTAGCATGAAAACAGACCTGCAAGGCCTGGGGACTGACAAACGGGTATGAGCGATGGCTCAGTGGGGCCAGGTGACACCCCTCCCTGAGGGCTCCCGCCTCGGGGCAGCTGTGTGGGCACTGAGAGCCTGGGAGGAGGCTCAGGGGCAGGCGGGCACCGTGGGCAGAGGGTTCTAACAGCAGCTTCCCCCGGGCTCCCTCTCCAGGCCACCCTCTCCCTCTCCCTCTCCCTCTCCAGGCCCTAGCGAGGAGGGAGGAAGTAAAGGAGCCGGGCAGAGGACAGTGACCCAGTGGACTCCCAGCCAGCGGGCAGCTCCAGGCGAACCTGAGCGCCACCCGCGGTCAAGCTCCAAGCAGACAGCACTGACGCCGCATCATTGCCGGCCGCACGCCCGGAGGGACAGCCTCACCTCGGCAGCGGTCATTCAGGTACGGGTCCTCCTGCTCCTCCTCCGCCTCCGAGAGCTTAGCTGCGGGCACAGGCAAGAACACGTTACCACCCCAGCGCCCCCACCCCAGCGCCCCGTTAACCCGCCCCAGCGCCCCGCCTTCTCTCAGAGACACTGAGTAGTCTGTCTTCTTGGACACGTCAGGCAGTAATGCCCGTCTGTACCACCCCTAACAGCTCAGTAGTCACTGTATCCTTTTAAAAAGAGAATGGACTCATAACAGATCTCCAAATCTCCAACAGATCCGTTCTAACAGAGTCAGCCTGGGCCCGAGGGCCTGGAATGTCCCGCCGGCCTCGCAGCCTGTCACGCTGTCCAAATGACTTGAATATTTCAGCAAAGGCCTCTTGGCCACTGTCCATCACGTCACACCCCACACCTGCAGCAACACACCGGGGAGCAGCCTGCTGCTGCGGGGGAACGTGGGCCCCCCAGGGGCCGCGGCCCTAACCCACACCTGCGCGTGGACTCACTGGGGAAGGGTCTTTGCAGGTGAGCAAGTAGGATAAGGCCATGGGGTGGGCCCAGAGCCAATACCTGCACCCTTACAGAAAGGGGGCATTTGGACACAACCAGACACACACACAGTGAGACCACGCGTGCCCGCTGGTTACGCCCCACCCAGGCCGTGGGACTCTATCCCTGCTTTTAGGCCGTCTGCCTGCAAAAGCTCAGTGTGGTGCCAGCATCAGTCGCCACTCCCTCGACTCAAGCAATAAAGGTGTGTGCGCTCTGCTCTGGGGCCAGCACTCCGCACAGACCCGTGTCCCACCAGTCGTCTGGCGGGAGAGAAACGGATTGGTCCTTCCGACTCCGGTGACACAGCCAAGGGTGGGAAGGAACATGTGAAAACCAAGCCGTCTGAGGCTGGGGACACGCCCACCAGACAGTGATCACAAGTCAACCACAGCTCAGCGGCCATTACAACCACGCTGGGTGTCCAATAGCAACAGTACCCATCTCTGTGGAGGTGTCCTATAGTAACCGTGTCTACCTCCATGCCCATGTGGCTGTCCTCTCCCTTCCACCTTCCTGGATCTTCTAAATGCCCACAGCGAGCACATGAGACATGCACAGTGGAACAATAACTGTCATTTGGAGAAAACACTAGTAATTCTACTGTAAAATTCAATCTAACGTAACTTACACATCCTAACCGTGCACAAGGCATTCTTTCTCGGGGGCTATTCAAACCCAGTGATGGTCTCTAGAGTGTTCAAAGCACTTTCCACCCGGAGAGGAGCTAAGCAGAAGGCCTTGCGGGTGGACCCCTCTCCGAGGCTAGGAGGCTGGGCGCCGTCACACAGGGCATTTACTCTTTTAGGGACATTCCATTCACTTGGTGCCTTCAAGCTGGCAAAGACCAAGTCTCCATGGGCCAAGCTCAGGCCAGGGTGTCCAGGCCCCGCCCTCCAACGGGCTCGTGTGACAAGGCCAGGAGGACTGGTGAGGAACCTTTGTCAGCTGGGTGCTGAGGTCATCAAGATGATGGGGCGTTCTGTGGGAGCCAGTGCGCTTGCCACGGAAAGACTGCCATCCCTGCTAGAAAACGAATCCCAATT
>NW_006298521.1:1121539-1121990 GCF_000327345.1 Myotis davidii
GTGGGGGGAGTGCTCACAGAGACTCCAAGGAAAGCCTGGGGCAAGGACCGAAGCTGGGAAAAGGCGGGGGAGACATGAGACATCTGGAGCGGAAGAGCCGGAGATATTTATCAAAACAAGACATAAATCAACAAAAGTCCTCCCCAGAGACCAGAGGAATTCTCCCCCAGGAGGAAGGTTCGGGTTTAAAGTAAAAATGTCATCTCTGGTTTCAAAAGTCGAGGAGCGGCTGGAATGCGGCTCCGATACCGGAATCAGCCCCAGGGCCGCGAGGGGCTGCGAATGAGAAACCATGAGTGAAAAATGAAAGACATCCATCTCACCCACACCCTGGGCTGCCGGCTAAGCCGAAAGCCGCAGGGATGGAAGACCTGAGTTAGGGACCTCGGGTCTGTAAGTCCTCCTTCCTGAGTCCTTCCTGCCCCCACTTTTAACTGGGGGGAGGCGGGGG
>NW_006298521.1:1122080-1123497 GCF_000327345.1 Myotis davidii
ATGGGGTGGGCCAGAGCCAATGCCTGCACCCTTACAGAAAGGGGGCATTTGGACACAACCAGACACACACACAGTGAGACCACGCGTGCCCGCTGGTTACGCCCCACCCAGGCCGTGGGACTCTATCCCTGCTTTTAGGCCGTCTGCCTGCAAAAGCTCAGTGTGGTGCCAGCATCAGTCGCCACTCCCTCGACTCAAGCAATAAAGGTGTGTGCGCTCTGCTCTGGGGCCAGCACTCCGCACAGACCCGTGTCCCACCAGTCGTCTGGCGGGAGAGAAACGGATTGGTCCTTCCGACTCCGGTGACACAGCCAAGGGTGGGAAGGAACATGTGAAAACCAAGCCGTCTGAGGCTGGGGACACGCCCACCAGACAGTGATCACAAGTCAACCACAGCTCAGCGGCCATTACAACCACGCTGGGTGTCCAATAGCAACAGTACCCATCTCTGTGGAGGTGTCCTATAGTAACCGTGTCTACCTCCATGCCCATGTGGCTGTCCTCTCCCTTCCACCTTCCTGGATCTTCTAAATGCCCACAGCGAGCACATGAGACATGCACAGTGGAACAATAACTGTCATTTGGAGAAAACACTAGTAATTCTACTGTAAAATTCAATCTAACGTAACTTACACATCCTAACCGTGCACAAGGCATTCTTTCTCGGGGGCTATTCAAACCCAGTGATGGTCTCTAGAGTGTTCAAAGCACTTTCCACCCGGAGAGGAGCTAAGCAGAAGGCCTTGCGGGTGGACCCCTCTCCGAGGCTAGGAGGCTGGGCGCCGTCACACAGGGCATTTACTCTTTTAGGGACATTCCATTCACTTGGTGCCTTCAAGCTGGCAAAGACCAAGTCTCCATGGGCCAAGCTCAGGCCAGGGTGTCCAGGCCCCGCCCTCCAACGGGCTCGTGTGACAAGGCCAGGAGGACTGGTGAGGAACCTTTGTCAGCTGGGTGCTGAGGTCATCAAGATGATGGGGCGTTCTGTGGGAGCCAGTGCGCTTGCCACGGAAAGACTGCCATCCCTGCTAGAAAACGAATCCCAAATCTGCACTTCCCCAGCCTCGGTCTGCCAATCTGTAGAATGGGAGTAACCAGGCTTCCCCAACCACCCGTGGTAAAGGGGCAGGGTTCTTTCCCCAGCCTTAGGCCAATACCGTGACAGCATGTACTAAAATCGAATTACTAGGAAAAGTAAGTTAGGAAAATGGACACTCGAGCCTTGATTTTTTTCAGTTAGACACAATGGACTCGACGAATGCTTACAGAAGTTTCCAAAAGCTGGCTCTCAATTCTGTACTTATTTGTCACGGGGCAGCCGGGGTCTGTGGCCCTCGGTGTGGCCGCGAGGCAGCACACAGTAAGCCCACAATAAACGCCCGCGGTGGGAGGAAGGCACAGCTGTGGGGGGCGGGGG
>NW_006298521.1:1123674-1126237 GCF_000327345.1 Myotis davidii
ATGAGACAATTTTCACGTAAGAGCCGGAGATATTTATCAAAACAAGACATATATCAACAAAAGTCCTCCCCAGAGACCAGAGGAATTCTCCCCCAGGAGGAAGGTTCGGGTTTAAAGTAAAAATGTCATCTCTGGTTTCAAAAGTCGAGGAGCGGCTGGAATGCGGCTCCGATACCGGAATCAGCCCCAGGGCCGCGAGGGGCTGCGAATGAGAAACCATGAGTGAAAAATGAAAGACATCCATCTCACCCACACCCTGGGCTGCCGGCTAAGCCGAAAGCCGCAGGGATGGAAGACCTGAGTTAGGGACCTCGGGTCTGTAAGTCCTCCTTCCTGAGTCCTTCCTGCCCCCACTTTTAACTGGGGGGAGGTGGGGGGGGACTCAGAGTGAGAAGGCAGCACGGCCCGCGGCAGGCTGGGGCAGAGCACACGCCCGCAGTGCTCCAGGGGTATTCGCATCCACAGGAAATCGCTGCATCAGGGGAAGAGATTATTAAGCAACCAGCAGCCTCCTGACCCTGGAACTCAGGCCCGGAGGCAGCAAGGTGTGTCTGGCTGGGGACAGATGGACGGAGATACAGAACCGGTGGACACAGGCCAGGGAGCTCTCTCAACGCTGCTCCTGGGGTCACGCACCCTTCGCTGAGTAAGTATCTGTTATTTGCAAGAGCGGAGCCTTCTACTGGCGGGTGGCACCCAAGCCTCTCGTCTGCACATCGAGTCCAGATGGAGAGGCGCCAGCTCTCTCTCCTCTGCGTGTCGGCCACGTGACCCTGAGCATCAGGCCCTCACCGGGAATAAGAGCAAGGCCAGCCACCCGCCCTGCCCAGGGCTGTGGGGGGACAGGGAGGAACTGTGGCAGCAAATGTGTCCAGAGCCAGGCGGGCACCACGCTACCTCACACTCATCCTCCCTTTCAACCCCCCAGCGGCCTTAGGGAGTGGCGCTGTCATTATCCCCATTTCACAGATGAGGAAACGGAGGCCCGGATAAAGCAGTTTGTCGAAAAGACAGGTCAGGAGGGGGACATGAGCCTGATTTGTCAGAACCCAGATCCCAAGCCCTCAGTCTCGCTCCAGGGCAGGGGTCTCAGAGGAGGACACGCACAGGAACCTGCTCTGACAAATGCAATCTGTTTGCAGCTGAGTTAAAGGCAACGGCAGACATGTGTGTGCGGACCTGCCTGTTGTGATGGTGAATTTTATTGTCAGCTCGGGGGGCCGTGATACCCGCTGTTTGGTCAAACACTAGTCTGGATATCACTGCACCGGGATTTTCAGGTGAGACTAACATTCAAATAAGCAGACTTGCAGCAAAGCAGATCGCTCTCCGGAACAGGGGCGGGCCTGGTCTAATCCGGTGAAGGACGTAAGACAAAGCCTAACCCCGCCCCCCCCCTCCCCCAGCAAGAGGGAGTTCTGCCGGCAGGCGGCCTTCGCACTGGAGCTGCAACATCAGCTCTCGGGTGCCTGCCCTGCCCTGACACTGCCAGTGCCCACAGCTGTGCGAGCCAATCCCTTCACATAAATCAGTCTCTGCTCTCTCTTCTCTCTCTGCATGCACACACACACACACACACACACGCGCATGCACACACACACAAACGCGCGCGCACACACACACACGCACGCGCACACGCACACACACATGCACACGCGCACAAACGCGCACACACACAAACGCACACGCACGCGCACACACACACGCACACACACACACACAAACGCGCGCGCACGCACATGCACACACGTGCCTGCGCAGTTGCTGTTTCTCTGGATGGCCCTGGCGAACGCACGCCCAGTGGGGAGAGTAGGGGAGTTACCTGTGTCCTGGAGGTGCCCATTGTCTGCGGGGGCCAAGTCCGAGGTCTCCTGGCCCTTGACGCAGCAGGCCCGGAAGACCAGGCCGCACTGGTAGCCGACCATGAGGTTGTACTCGCAGCTCTGGCCCCGGGCCTGGGCCGCCCGCCCCAGCAGGCAGCAGTGGCAGCACCTCTGCAAAGAGGCGGGATGGAGGAGTCAGACACCCGACCACGGCCTCTCCGCCCCTCCCGGGCCCACGCTCCTCCCATGCCCACGCCCCCTGGGCCGCTGGACAGGTGCTGACCACCTCTTCTAAGCGGGGCAGCAAACAGCGAGGCAGGCCGAGCCACACATCTCCCAGGCCCCGCTCTGGAAAGGGACCCTCATGGGCCAGCACCGGGACCTGTTCCACGGGCCCCAGCACCCCGGCCCTGCAGGCCCCACGCCTCCAGGAAGAGGAGGCATGCGAGGGGCCGGCCAGGTCAGGGGGGCTCCCGCAGCTCCTGCGGGTCTGAGATTTCTCCCTGGGCCCAGAGCCCAGCCAGGACCGGGAATGTGCAAGTCTCCCTCCTCCCTCTGGAGGGCAGGGCGGTCCAGGCGCAGGCAGCAACTCCTGCATTTGAAAAGCCCAGAACTTCAAACAAGCCCTCCCTCCGGCACTCCCCAAAGTCACACCTGAGCCTGGGACAACGTCCCCCCTGATGTATGGAGAGCTGCTCTGTCTTTACTCCTAAGAGGAGCCAAACTTTCCAAAGGCCCAC
>NW_006298521.1:1126274-1129290 GCF_000327345.1 Myotis davidii
GGGGGCAGGGCTGGGCCTCAGTGGCCTCCGTGGAGGTGCGGGTCCTCCATCAGCCCTTCTGCTGCCAGGCGGGCGGCCCCTCCTCCACCTGGTGCCGATGAGTCACCCTTCCCCGAAACACACATCCCTCATCCGCCAGCGGGACCTGTTCCGCTCCTGCTAGAATGTTCCATGCTCTCTTTGGACCTCCCTTTCGCTCACGTCTGGGGACACGGCGAGCTGCCTGCTACGTGCCAGGCAGACGGCGTCTGCAGAGCCAGCCCTGCCCCAGGAGGGGCCCCTGGCCGTCAATCAGGCCCTGGCTCCCAGGCCCCTGGCCAGACCGCACTCCCCCCCCACCCCCCCGGCCCCCCCTCACACCAGCGGGGCCTCCCAAAAGCGCAACAGGCTGGGGGCGGCAGAGGGGCGCTGGGCCCTCCCTTCTCCACGGAAAGCTGCCCCCCACCCCCCACCCCCGTCCGTGTGGAGGAGCCCACACAGCTCCTCTCGGGATCCAGGCTTCATTTCCATCTGGCTCCCTGACTCCCTCGCTTCCGGACTAGGAGCAGGAAATGTTTTTTCCAGGGAATTCAGTTCGTCACTGGGCACCTCCAGCGATGCCCCCTGACCAGGCAACTCGCCAGCCCGAACTCAGGGCCAGTCTAGGTCCCACCCTCGGGAGGGGGGAGGTGGCAGCCTGGGCAGCTCATTCATTTATCTGCAGTTCCCAGTCCTGGGAACACTGTTTGGAGTGCCCCACGCCCACGCAGAGGTGCCCCCTTCCAGGACAGGGCCCCAAGGACCGGCCTGGAGCCCCGGGAGGGTTTCTGCCCGTCACTCACAGCTTAGTGTCCGCTCAGTGCCGGACTCTCTGGGTCTAATGGACCCACTTCCAGCTCTGCCTCACCAACCCCTCTCCTGTGGGTCCTGAGAAGCCACTTTGGAATGTGGTCCTCTCTGAACCTCAGTGTCCTCTTCTAGGTGGTTATGAGGTCATATTATTGGAGGCCTTAGTGGGAGCCCATTCTGAGCCCTGGAGGGAGAGAAGCTTGAGGATCTTGAGTGTGTGTGTGTGGGGGGGGGGGGGGGGCTTGAACTGAGAGGAGGTTCTGAAGGCCCTGAGCCCAGGTGACCCCTGCCCTGACCTCTGCTTGAAGGCCCAGGACCGGAGTCCTCAGGGCAAGGCTGGGTCCCTCCATCCCCGCTTGCCCAGCGCTGGACTGGGCCCAGGAGTTGCCCGGGGTTCAGTGATGAAACTGGAGGAGGCGGGGAGACTTGAGTGCCCCTCCCTCCTGGGCGGGGTCCCCTGCTGCTCTACAGGAGAGGGGCCGGAGTGGGGGTGTGGTGGGGGTGCCCGGCCCCCCACTGACGGGCATGGCCGCTGAGCTGGGAGGCCCTGCGCTGGCAGGAAGGGCTCACCTTCACGAACACGGCCTCCAGGCTGGTGTTGGCAGCGGGCACGGCGCAGCTGTCCTGCTCGTTGGCCAGGTTGATGCCAGTGGCGCAGTGCAGCTCCTCCAGCTGGTTGTGGCAGCACTGCTCCTGGACCATCCTGTGGGGGAGGGCGGAGCGCTGGTGAGGGCCGCGGCTCTGCTGGGGGCTCCCAACCCACCCCCTCTCACCCACACACACACAGCGCGTGGCACACAGGGTGCTCAGGAAGTGTGAGGAAGACTGAACACAGGGCAGGGTGCCTGGGGCCGAGTCAGGAGACCCAGTTGTCCCACCAGAGCTCCGATCGCCCCCCTGAGCTCTGAGCCTCACCCACAGAATGTTCCCATCTGCTTAAAAAACAAAGACAGCCTGCCCTGGCCAGTAGCCCCGTGGTTAGAGTGCCGGCCTGTGTACCCCGAAGGATTGTGGGTCCGCTCCCTGCCCCAGGTGAGGCACGTGCAGGAGGCAGCCAATGGATGTCTCCCCCTCACATGGATGTTTCTGTCCCTCTCTCCCCGCCTCCCTTGCACTCTCTCTGGAAGCAACGGAAAATTATCCTCAGGTGAGGATTCAAAAAATAAAAAGTGCAGGCGGCTGCTGCTGACTCTGGGCCAGACCCCTCCTCCTCCTCCAAGTCGGAGTCATCTCGACACTCATCCCCACTTTCCAGACACGGAGGGAGTAGCTCCAGAGGTGGAGTAGCTTGCCCAAGGAGCAGAGTGAGGGGTGGGCAGGCGAGCAGGAGTGTGCAAGTCACAGGCGTGGCTCCCACCAGACCCTAAATAACCCCGGTTTTGGCCCAAACCAGCCAGGGCAGGAGGGGCCACTGAGCGCACCTGTCCGGAGACCGTGGCCAACCCCCCCAACCCCCTCAGCCTCCCTGCGCTTTGGCCAGACCACCTCTGCCTGGGCAGCAGCCCCAGCCCGCCCTCCCCCCCCCGGGGGCTCTGCACACCGCTTCCCTGTGGCTCCAGCTCTGGGATGGGCTTGCCTGTTGCTCATGCTTTGGGTGGACTTGCAAATAACAGGCATTTCCCTAACTTGTCAGGAAGAGCAGCCAGATACGCGTCCGTCCGTCCGTCCGTCCACTCATGCAAAGGCACTGGCTGAACAGGAAGCAGGTGCGGGGGGGGGCGGGGCCGAGGGTGCGGGGAAGGGACCGCGTGCACTGCGGGGGGGCGAGGGGATACATGCACCGCCGCAGGGGGGAGCAGCGCGGCGGTTCCTCAGAAAATGAGAATGCGAACCGCCCCGGACCCAGAACCCCACTTCCGGGTGTGTACCCCAAAACAGCGATTTCGGCCTTTCCCGCCTCAGGGCACACACAGACTGATTGCAAGAACCCTGCGGCCCGCCAGAAAACATGCATTTCTGCTGATCTGACCTAAACGGTCTAATTTTGATTCATTTACACGGGACAGCTACTGCGTTGCCTGTTGTCATTTTTATGTGACATCTAAGGAAAAGGGGGCAGCGCCCTGACTTAACAGGCAGGGGGGCCTGTTTTAAACGTTCCTGCGGCCGGTTTATCGCTGCCCCGAGGCCCTGAGCACCCCCACCCCCCCGCCCCACCCCCGTCACAGCAGCACGCAAGCAGGCGGCC
>NW_006298521.1:1129476-1131683 GCF_000327345.1 Myotis davidii
GAAAGTTCTGGAGAAGGTGGTGGTGACGGTCGCATCATGGGAGGTACCAGCACGTGTGCATGTGGGCAGTGACCTGGCCAGTGTCCAGCTGCGGCAGGGGGACCACCCCCCAGACCTTCGTGCTGGTAGCCCCGCCCCACGTGCCCTGAAGGACACCGGCTGCGAAGGCCGCAGAAACGCACCTGCACTCCTTGGACTCAGAGGCGTAGGGCAGCGAGCAGGCCCTGTGCTGCGTGGCCGTGTGGTGTCCGTCCGCACAGCAGGCCTCCATGGGGACGTCTGCGCGCGCTGTGGGGGAGATGGGCTGGTGAAGAGCGATGACCTGCCCCCGCGTGAGGTCCCCTCTGACGTGTCGTGTCCCTCGGCGCCGGAGGCCCGTCCTTCGGTCTCCACTCCACGTCCATTTCTTTAGTCACTCGACAACTCGTACTGGAAACCCACTGGGCCCCGGGCCAGACGCACACACCCCGCTCCCTCCTCGAAAGGCCTAAACCTCAACTACAGTGGGGCCTTGACTTACGAGTTTAATTCGTTCTGTGACGGAGCTCATAACTCAGATTACTCGTATGTCAAATCTTAAAGTGAACGAGTGAGACACGTGATGCTGGGCTGATGTTGTGGCGTTCACTGTGACGTTCGCTGCGCCAACTAGCGGTGGGGTATCTGAAGCTGGCTCATAACCCGAATTTTAGCTCGAAACTCAAAGCAAAAAATCGGCCAAGACGGCTCGTATCTTGAAAAACTCATTCGTCGGGACACTTGTAAGTCAAGGCCCCACTGTAGTATCTCCCAAACCCAGTTCCCATGCCTGCAGCTCAGCACCCGGGGCCCCGCCCACACGCTGGACACTCAGACAGGGGCCTGCCCAGGGGGGGACCCTGTCTCCATGGTCCAGAGGGCGAGAAAGACGGGTGCAGCTGACAGAGGCGCGACTGAGCCGCCATCCAGCCGAGCGTCAGGGCATCCAGGACACGACTGACCCCCTACAGGCCAGATGGTTGGTGCCATGAACCATGAAAAGTGCAGAATGGGGGGGCCTGGGGGTCCCAGCAGGGCTGGTGCCCAAAAGTGGGACAACCGAGGAGGGCTTCTCATGTGAGGGTGGGGGGGACCCAGCCTGGTGAGTGGGGGGACGCACACCAGGGAGGGAGGGGGGAGAAACATCAATGTGAGAGACACACTGATTGGCTGCCTCCTGCACAGGCTCGGGACCTGGACAGTTTTTGTTTTGTTTTGATTTTTAATTTTAGAGAGAAAGGAAGGGGGAGGGAGGGAGAGAGAAATATCAACGTGAGAGAGAAACATCCACCGCTTGCCTCTGGGGAACAAACCCGCAACCAGGAACATGCCCTGAATATTCCAGCCAGCGGCCGTTCAGGGCCCGAGATGGCACCACAGCCAGCCGAGCCACCCGGTGGCCGCAGCCTTGCTCACAGGAAGGAGACAAAGGCGCCCTCGCCCTCGCGGCTGGATGATGACTTGACGGGGACGGGAACCCGGGTTCTCCAGTCCCCACTCAGGCCGCTGCCCCCCTGGGCCTCTTGGCTTACGGGGCAAGGACCCCACTGTGCCCCAGGGGGAGCAGAGGGGAGCAGGGTGCCCTCCGCCAAAGGAGCTCACGCAGCCGGAGCGTTCGCCCCACGGCCTCTGAGGTCAGGGTGGGAGGCCCCGGGGGGACGGCATCCCGGAAGTGGGCTCTGAGACACCGTGTCCCGGGCTGCCGGCGCCCCGTGGGTGAGTCCTGCCAGGACTGCCGTGTTTCTTGGCGCCGACGGCCATGGTGCTCTGTTTGGGCTCATTTGTCCTCCAAGGCCGGGCCCCAGAAGGGGGCTCACTCCTGGGCTCAGCACGAGGCCCGACCTCCTGGAACCCCGGCCTCGACTCCCTGTGGTCAACGTCACGGGCCCGTGCAGAGCGTCTGGACCACGTCCCGCGGGCGGGAGAGGACACCGCCGCTGCCCGATGACCCGCCCATCAGCGCCTGGGAGGAGCTGGCCACCGGCCCTGCCACCCCGGGAGGAGGCCCTGACCCCAAACCCAGTCCTCCGGGCTCCCCAGGCTGGGGAGGGGTCCGAGGTGGTTTGGTTCAGGTGACGGCGACCCGGCCAGCTCGCCTGTCCTCTGGCCCCGGCTGACCCCTCTCCGTGTTCCCCGACGGTGCCGCTGGTGACAGTGGGAGCCGCGGGCTGGGCTCAGATAAAAGTGTC
>NW_006298521.1:1131782-1141177 GCF_000327345.1 Myotis davidii
CGACCCAGCTCTGCTGCCTGTGGTCCCCCCTCGCGGCTGCTTCCAGCCTGGCCCACCCCATCCAGTCCCAGCCCCCGCAGCCCCCTGCACCGCTGGCCTGGGGGGCCTCTCTCGCCCCTCCCCGTGTGTGTGGAGCACTGCCCACCATTTTAACCTCCATCTGCCGGGCCCTCCCAACCACAAATGTCTTGCGCGCTGGCCAGGTCCCTGCCCTTCACGCCTGGGCCCAGGGTTGGCCCGCAGCCCGTGTAGGGGAGTGGCTGGCTCTGGAGTCAGGCAGCCCTGGGCCCCCATCCCGGCTGCAGTGCGTTCTTGCTGTGGCCGTGGGCAGGTGGCTGACCGCTCTGAGCCACGGCCTCTCAGCGGTGAGATGGGCTGGGAACACCCCACATTTGCCGAGAAGATGGATCGAGCGTGAAAAGCCCTGAGTGCACAGCGCATCCCACTCAGCAGTGGCTGGATCGTGTGACCCCAGGACGGGGGGGACTTGCTCGCCGATGCCCAGGAGAGAGGGGGGAGCCACGGCCCGTCTCGGGGTGCAGAGCTCCCGGGGGATGAGGGGCAGCTCCAAGGCCTCCCTCGGACTGTGAGGCTCCGACCCCGAGGCCGGCTCAGCAGGTGAGAGCTCTGCGCCCGGAGCCGCGGGGACATTCGGACAGGGTTCCGCCCGGGACTCTGGAGCTCGTGGAGCCTTCCTCTCAGGGCGGCAAAGGGGGGAGTCCTCGCCGGCCCCTGGGACGCAAGCAGCACAGGCTGCAGCCTGCAGAGCGGGCGCCTGGGGGCGGTGCCTGGGGCCCGACAGAGAGAGAGCCCACAGCCACGCTGCACAGTGACGAGCAGACGTGGGAGCAGATGTGGGCAGAGCGTCCCCTCTGAATGGCGATAAACAGCCCGACACGCGATGGGCCTGCAGAGAGGGCCCCTCTCATCCACCACCTCTCAGCCCCTCAACCCGTCACCGCGCCAGGACCGTGCGCCCACTGTCCAGCGGAAATGGCCTCACTTCCAACCCACGCCCCCTCCCCGGGATCTGTCGTCTCGGATTTTTCACCCTCAGGAGTCACCAGCTCCGACTGAACTGGGACATGACTGCAGGTGGCCGCACGCGGCTGCCCACCTGGTCCGGGGCTGGAGGTGCCCTGAGGAAGCAGTGGGGCCGCGGGCTGGGCTGGAACCTTCCCTCTCAGATCCCGACCCCTCTTCTGAGAAGCTTCAAGGGAGCACTTTCAACCTCTGGTTCCGTAACCTCACTGTGGGTCAGAGCCACCAAGCACAAGGCCAAACTTTAAACAAAAAGAAACTCGTGCAAAACCTGGTAGCCTTGACTCCCATGCTGCAAGGGAAGGCAATGTGTGGGTTAAAACTGCCCCGCCCAGCCCGGCCAGCATCGCTCACTGGTTCGACCTATGAACCAGGAGGTCACAGTTCAATCCCTGGTCAGGGCACATGCCCGAGTTGTGGACTGGATCTCCAGGGTGGGATGTGCAGGGGGCAGCCGGTCAATGATTCTCTCTCATCATTGATGTTTCTCTTTTTCCCTTTCTCTCTGAAATCAATCAATCAATCAATCTATCATTTATATCTATCTATCTATCTACACACACACACACACACACTAGCGGCCCGGTGCACAAAATTCACACATGGGTAGGGTCCCTAGGCCTGGTCGGCGACCGGGACCCATCAGGTTCCCCGCCTCCTCCTTCCCTCACTCTCTCAGCGCCCTGCGCCGCCCCCGGGTGGTCAGCATGTCACAGTGAGCGACTGAACTCCCAGTCTCCCGGTCAAACTCCCGAGGGGACACTTTGCATATTAGCCTTTGATATACATAGAAGAAAGATATTTTAAAAACTGCCAGCACAGGCCCAGCTCCCCTCCCCTTAACCTCAGAGCCTCCCTTCTCCTCCGTGGCAGGGGCAGGGAGATCAGTGCACTAACCCAGGCAAAGAGCTTCCATTAGAGCCACAGAATCTCCAAAGCAAGATAAAGTCAGGGCACCATGAGGAGAGGACATTCTGTTCCGTCCGAACCACACACTCCCCCAGGCTGACGTGAAATCCAATGGCCGACACCCCTACGCCACCCTCCTCGGGAAACAGACACCTGCCCGAAGTCACCAGGGAGCAGGCGGATGGCAACCGCCTGGGTCACGGTGCAGGTGCCACTTGCCACCGCGTGAGCGGCTAACACACAACTTCTTCCAGGTGAGCGAAGCCTTGGCCAAGTGCTGACGCTCGTGGTTCAAGGAGCTCACGGGCGTGGCGAGCCGTGGAGACGTGGACATGTTTTTTCCAAGAGCCCAGGTGCCGCTGGCAGTTGGAGGGGTCCTGCACCACTCCTCGGGCGGAAGCTTCCAGAACATCCTGCTGGCTGTGAGCATCCCGGGGCTCTGGGGAGCATCTGATTGGCTCCTGAGCTGCTAACATGCACGAGCCAGGCTGCTTACTGCGCAGCGTTCTGGTAGGACAGGCCCGGGGCCCACAAACTCCACCATCGGAAGCAGGTCTAGCCTCAGTCTCCTCATCTGTGAAGTGGGTGGAGGAGGCGGCCTGGAGTCAAGCTCAGGCCTTCAAAGCCACTCTGGACGGACACTGATTCCCCTGGCCGCAACGAAAGGAGACAGAAAAGGACAAGGGCGCCTGCCCGCACAGCCAGCCCGGGTCCGGGTCCGAGGCTTCCTTCACTTCGAGACCTTGTCCTTAGACTCTGGGCAGCGGGATGCCCTCTGTGCACACTTTGCTGACATTCGATGGGTGGTGGGTTGGGTCTCTGCTTCCTGTTTTAATTTTCTCACCCGACAGCGCAGAAACTGATCAGCTCTGTGCCTCAGGAGAGGGAGGTGTGTCAGCGGCACCAGCAGGTCCCTCCCTCGGCTCGGTGTCCTCGGCTCCAGCTCACACTCCGAGGCCAGGCCGGTGTTTGGGGAATGTGGTCGCACCCGGGTGTGTCCTGGGGGACTGTCCTGCGGGCTCCCGCCCCAGCTGCTCCATTAAGCACTGTCTAAAGCTGCAGCGAAAAGTCCGCGGGTCCCCCGGTGCCCAGCACCCACACAGCCAGGAGGCCTGAAATGCAACGGGGTGCCAACCACAGAGATCCCAACGGGAAATCCCAACCAGACAGAACCGGCGACACTCAGCCCCCCGCTTCCAGGGGCCCTGCCCTCAGAGCCTGGGCAGCCAGCGGGGCCAGCCTGGGCCTTCCCGCGGCAATCTGGGCTGGCCGGCCTCATCTATGTTCACAGTGCCAGGCTCGGAGGTGGGGGCGGGGGACGCAGAGGTGACAAGGAGACAGGCTGCTGGGGTCCAACCCCAGCAGGTCCAGGGGTCCCCAAAGGTGTGGACGGAGTCAGCGAAGAAGGAATGACACAGAGGCAGCGTTCAGGTGATCATCATAGCCGGGTTCTCTTGTCAGGGTCTCCAGCCAGGTTCTGTAGCCATGTTCCCTCGCTAGGTTTTGTCCAACCAGGTTCTGTCCAAGTTCTCCAGCCAGTTCAGTCACCAGGTTCTAGTCAGGTTCTCTTGCCATGTTCTATCCAGGTTCTGTAGCCAGGTTCTGTCTCTAGCTGTTGTCTTGTTGCATCTGTATTTATACCAGTTGATTCTAATCCTATCAATCTCTATTCCAAAGGTTAGGGCGTTTCTTATCTCCATTCCAGGGAGTAAAGATTATGTAGCTTAAGCATGATTATTTGTAGTTAAAGTGATTAATTACCCGCCTGGCACTTAAGAGGTTCTATTCCCTCCCTAACTTCAGGGGAAAAATCCCTATCTCGGAGAGAAACAACCTTCAGGGAAACAACCTTTCTCGGAGAGGTGACCCTGGCCAAAACACACAGTGCCAAGAAGGTGAGCAAACATATCAAGAACAGCATGCCATATATGCCAGGTCCCTTGAAACAGCAAGGATGGACCGGCTTCCGGCAACAGGCTAGGGAGACATCGGGCAATTGGCGCTGGGGTTGTGTCCCTGTGGGTCTTCATCCCTTGCAGGTCTAGCGTGAGGGCACCCAGGAGGAGGCGGGGCCCTCACACCCGGGAGCCTGCCCCTGTCACAGGCGGACGGGCTCTAGCACAGAGAACCAGCGGAAGGAGGCATGCGAGAGAAGCACATCCCCGGGAGGGAAGGAGGAGCAGCGCCCACATCACTCCCTCCAGCAGCTTGGGCCCCGGCAGCGACTCCCGTGACCAAGGCAGTGGACGTGAGCACCGTCCTCACGCCCGCCCCCGACATCTCCCCAGCAGCCCTCTGGCCGTGGGCCTCCCCCTGTCAGGGGGCTCCGCACCGGGCTTTCGGAAGCTGGACCTCCAGGGCTGGGTGGTCCTGGGCCCCACGGCTGGCTCAGTCACACCCAGGGCAGGTCAAAGGTCCCTTCCTCCGGGAAGCCCTCCCTAACAGGCAGATGCGTTCCCTTTCCCGTCTGGTCTCTGCGGCCCGCACTTCCCAGCACGCAGCACCGATAATCAACTGTGTGTGCACTGAGGGTACCAGGAGGCTGGGCCGGGCTGTCTCATTCTGCACGCGCCCAGGCCTGCCCCCAGCTGGCACTCGCCAAATGTCTGTGAAGGAATGACTGCACCAATGCCCTCAAGGGACCGAGCAGCTCTATGAAACGGGAGCAGGGAGAGGTTAAGCAGGCACCCAGAGCGGCCTGAGAGTCCGTGGGCACACCCCCATGAGACGCCGGGGGAAACAGTGGCTTCTCTGAAGCGGGACTTGGAACAATTGAGACTTCTCCGTGAGAAGCTGTGTGAGGCGGTCGGGTCCTGCAGGATGCGACGTGAGAGCCCAGCTGCAGGTGCGAGCCCGGCATGGCCATCAAGCAGCTGTGCCCGTGGCCACGCCCTGCCTCCCTGCGGCGTCCTCGCCTGCTCGGTGGGGACAGTGACAAGAGCAGCGGGAGTGGGAAGCGGACAGAAGCCTTCGGGCAAGATGAGAAGCGAATGCAGGCAGCAGAGCTTCCAGCAGGGAAAGGAAAAGCCGGCCCGGGAAGCACAGGGCCACTCCGCACAGACGCTCAGAGCAGAGTGCCACCTAACACCCCCGGCAGCGGGCACACCCTGAAGGCGTGAGCGACCTGTGCCTCCCGGCCCTGAATCGCCCGCAGGGCTCTGAACCCCGCTCCGCTGCTGCTCATCCCCGCCCCCCCCAGGTCTCATCCAGCCGTCTGTGGGCCCAGACGCCCACATTTTTGTTTCAGGTCCTCGCCCAGCCCAGGCTCCACCTGGGTGTCCAACAGGACGCTGAGGGGGTCCCCACAGAACTCTGATGTGCCACCCGCCCAGCCCTTCCCGTTGTAGTCGCTAACCAGTGACCACCATCCACCCAGCGCTCAGGCCAAAATAGCGGGGTCAGCCTGAACCCCTCCTCCTCTTCGGCACCCTCTCGCCCAGCCCCTCGGCACATCCGGCCCATTCTCCCACCAAACACCCTAGATCTGCCCACTCCTCTCGGCCCCAAGGCTGCCACTCCTCCAGGGCGCCTTTAGCCCCGGACCCTGCGGGACTCTCTCTGGCTTCCCTGTCTCCCGGGAACCCACCCCCTCACCACAGTCCAGAGGGACCTCCAGGTATGAAGTCCAGTGACTCCCTCCCTGCGCCCAGTGCACTGAGCATGAGCCCACAGGCGGCACCGATGCTTAAGGCCCCTCCCGCCGCGCCCACCCCTCCTGCTCCCTCCACTCTTCCCCAGGGCACGCTGGCCTTCCCCTTCCGTTTCTGAATCCCGAGAGATGACTCATCCCTTCCCAAATTCTCCCCCTGCCAGGCCCCTGGGACCCCGAGGCTGGTTCCTGGTTCTTTGCCGCTAACCAGGACCCGGCCCTGGAGGGCCCACCCTGCCCATGTGCTGTCCCCTCGGAGTGGCCGGAGCTGGCAGTCGGGCACAGCACACACCCCACATCCTCCTCAGGGGAAAGGGCTCCGGGCCCGGCCCTCAGGGCGGAGTAACCGCGCCCGAGCCCACTGGGGCCCGGAAGTCTCCCACCCCTGCCCTGGCCACGTCCGCACACCCCTTGGGCAGGGTCACCCAGCCAGGCTGGGTGCAGCGTCCCCACCAACAAGCAGGAACAAGACCTGAGTAACTCCCAGGACCGTCCTCGTAGGGTGCTGGGCCTGCCCTGCTGCATCCGGACCCGGATGGCCCAGCGCACCTCCCTCCACAGAGGTGCCGGGAAAGGGTGCCTCTACCCCATGGGCAGTTCCAGAGCCAGCAGCCCCTGTGCCCGGAAAGCCCACGTGCCCGGGAGGCCCACGTGCCCGGGAGGCCCACGTGTCCAGGAGGCCCACGTGTCCAGGAGGCCCACGTTCCCAGGAGGCCCACGTGACCGGGAAGCCCACGTGCCTGGGAGGCCCACGTGCCCGGGAGGCGCACTGTGGCCTCTGGTTCCTTGGGGTGAGGGTGGGGGGCTCCGTGCCCCCCCCCAGCGGGTAGCGAGGAGGGCCTGCCTCAGGCCACGCCCGAGGAGAGGCAGGCCGAGCCGGACGCTGGGCTGGACGCCCCGCCAGCAGCCCTCTCCCCAGCGCAGGGCCGGCTCAGCTGCTGACCTCCACGGAGGCAGGTGCCGCCACCCTGGGGGACCCTCCTGCCAGGCCCGCTGCAGCCCCTCAGAGGCCCAGGGCGGCTCCCACTCCGAGGGACGCCTGCCTGTGGGAGACAGTGCTGCCGGCCCAGGGGTTAGGAGCACGGGGTCCCGCGTCCTGGGCCCCTATTTACGACTCACGTTGACCAGGAAGCGCTTGACCCTCTGGGCCTTGGTGTCCGTCCTGTTGGGTGGACGTAACCGTGTTCCTGCTCCTGCAACGCTGAGGAGTCCACGAGTGGCTGCTTCCGCTGTAACGACTCCTCGCGCAGAGCACGCGTTCCTTCCGGAGTTAAGGAGCCAGAAGCCGAGAGGGTGTGGGGGGCGGAAGGCTCTCGCGAGTCACTTTGAGAATGGGCGCCAGTCTCCCAGCCCCTTCGGGTGTAGGACCCTCCTGACAACATGGGGACAGCGGGCGACAGACCCCGGCCCCTGCTGGCCCAGCTTCGACTGCGGCCCCGCTGGGGGTGGAGGAGGTAGCCGGTGGGAAGAGTGGCGGCCAGAAGACGCCAGCCCTGGCCCCCAACCTGCGACAGCGGGTGACGTGGGACAGACGGCTTAGCCTCCAGCCACACCCTCTCTCCTCTGAGCTCCCTCCAGGGTCTCTGATCCCAGGAAAACTGACAACAGGGGTGCCCTCCCGCCATTGTATTCTGGGGCCGCACCGCAGATCATGACAACAAGCCACACAAGCCCAACTGTTACAATTCACTGTTCTGCAAAAGGAAAAGCTTTCATTGTATGAAACGCGCTGGCAAACAACTGCCCCTATGAGAACTGGTCCACAGAACTTCATCTGCAGAGCTGCCTGCACCCATGGCTCACAGAGCCCCGCCTTGAAGGAAGGGGGGCGGCTGGCGCCGCCCCTCAGCGCTGCGTGCTCCCCAAGCTCGAGGAGGGGGCAGAACTTCTGGAAGCTTCCTGGAGTCCCACCTTCTCTCTCCACCCTGGGCCTTTGCCCATGCCATTCCCTCTGCCAGCAGCACCCTCCTCCCACCTCTACCCACCAACCTAGCCACTGCCTTCTGCTCCTCACACCCCAGCTGGCAGGCTGCTTCCTCCAGGACGTCCTCCCTGACTGCCAGTTGGACTTGATTTGTAATTATCTACTCTTTCTGGGTCCCCCAGGGGATGTGCCCCGGACGGAAGGGCCAGGCCCTAGACCTGGGATGGCGTCTGGCACAGAGCTGGTCCTCGGTGGATATTAAGCGACGGGAGGTCTGAGGGGGGCTTTGCTGGCCTTCACCAACATGGCTGTGGCATTTGACAGCTGCTGGTTCAGTGGCCTGTGGGGCCCCTTTTCCCAGCCGGAGAAGTTTAGTACGAACGCTTTCAGAGCGAGCTTGGGGGAAAGGACCCTCGTCTCCCAGGAAAGGGGACAACACACGGAATAATAATACAGCCATGGGGCACCATCCTCTCCCCCGCCCCCTCATACTCAAGGCCGCCTGAGACTTTGGTCTCCCTTCTCTCCGTTAACCAATGAGAAAACCTCCAAACCTCCCCGCGGGCTGTGAGCTGTGGTTCCTGCTAGGACCTGAGACAGGGAGCCATGCCCGCCCCCAACCACAGTCCAGAGTGAGGAGGCTAGGGCAGTGCCAGGAGGGGGCGTGGCTTGGAGCTGTGAGCCCCACAGAAGAGGTCCTGGTGCCGCCCCACAGGCCCCGTCTCATCTCCACGCATGCAGTGCTCCTGCAGCCCCCACAGCCCGCTTGGCCCCCCGCCACGCTCCTGGGCGCCCTCCAGGACCAGCAGGAGCAGCCGCGGGCTCGCAAGCCAAGTCCTCGCTCCTTTGTTCTCCGTCCCAGGGACTGATTACAGGACTTTCTCTGTAATCAGCCGGAGCCAAAGGCCAACAAAGTCTTGGAAAAAGCACAACCCCCTCCTCTGCACTCCCTCCCACCGGCTCTCGGTAAATCCCCAAGACAGAGGGGGTGGGGTGGAGGGGGTGGCGGCTCCTGCCCTTGGGCACGACCTTTGTGGCTAGGTCACCCAGTGAGTTTCAGCAGATGAGCTCAAGGACTCTCGACTTCCTGGCTTTTCCCAGAATTGCTTTTAAACTGCTCCAAGGGTGGGACAGTGTCACCTGCCCCTCCTGGGGCTCCGGGACCCTCACTGCTCTGAGCTCACAGCCGCAGGGAGGAATCAGGGCCCAGTCCTCGGCCCCCCTGTCCCCCAGCCAGAGGCACCCTCTAAACTCAGAGGGCCGCCCCCAGGAACAAGGCGGCGGCAGCCAGGTGTTCTCATCACGGGGCCATGGAGAGGGTTCCTTGCACATGGAGGTCAGTCAGGGCCTTCTCCATGAAGAAGATGGCTGTCCCCACGGTCAGGGCTACTGTGCCACCCCCGCCTAACAGACCCGGGGTGCCCTCCGCAGTGGGCACGGCCGGGCCGCAGGGGCGCCTGCTGGCACCGCAGGCAGGAAGAACAGCGATGGAGGACCTGGGCCTCACCAGTAAAATGCAGGCATCTCAGGCCCCTTCCAGTTCCAACAGGAGCTTGTGTGGCCCCCAATCCGAGCCCCCCCACCGCATGCTTTCACTCCAGCCAGTGGTCCCCTGAACGCCCACCTGCCCACCTGCCCGCTCCTGCCCACCTGACCACTCACTCCTGCCCAGGCGCCGCCTCCTCCGAGAAGCTGCCTATGGCCCTGTGGGGTCAGGAAGTCTCTGCTGTCGATGCCCAGCCCTGCACCTCCCTGCACCATCTCCCCCAGAAAATGTGCCCCAGGACATGCCCAGGATGGAGCTGGTGCCCAAAACAGCCAGAGCTCCCCAAAGGTCAAAGGTCGGACACAGTCAGTGAGCCAAGACACTCC
>NW_006298521.1:1141247-1142199 GCF_000327345.1 Myotis davidii
CACAGTTGGGGCAAATGACCTTTGACCAAGGACCAGGAGGGTCACCTGAGAGTTAAAAGAAACTCAACAAACTCAGAGGTGAAGACTCTGGGGCCCCAGGGTGGTGCCCTGACTGTGGAGGGGCTGAGGGCGGCCACCAGAGTTCCAGCAGCTCCGCTGAGCCGAGATAAGGGGCCTGGCTCCAGGGGAACAAAGCCTCCGGAAGGCAGGCCTGGCTGATAGCTGGTAAGTCAGCAGAGAGGTCAGAGGTCATGGCTCTGATGGGAAGGGCCGTGTGGCCCCCCACCCCCACCCCCAGGTGTCAGTCCCGGGTGGGGGCTCTGGGCCGCGGGTCTGCTGGTGGAGACTCCATCCCCTTGGCATCTGGGTGGGCTTGGACGTGGCCTATCCCCAGCCCCGGCTGAGGAGGGAGCTGGCAGAACCTGTGTCTGGGGGCCTGTGTCCAGGGAGGGCAGGCGGGGGTTCCCCCACACACAGCTGTCACCCTGACACCTCAGATCGCTCCCTGTCTTTCTGACTTCTTCAGGTCCACCCCCTGCACACCACAGGTTCTGTCTGTGAGACAAGTTACTTTTCTCCACCTCCCTGTCTCAGTTTTCTCATCAGCAAACTGGGTACAACAGCCCTTCCCCGGGGCAGAGGTGGGCGTGTGCGCAGATATGTCACCGGGCACTCCTGGTGCGGAGAGCTTGGCACCACGAAGCTAGGCGCAGGCAACTGGCTGGCACTTCCTCTCCCCCACCCGCACCTTGGCCTGGACGGCGGATGGGCACTGGCACTCGGGTGGGCATCGTGGGTGCGAGCTAGCCTGCAGGAGGAGGTGCTTGAGGGGGGTCCGTCTTTAAAACAAGCCCCTCCAACAGCAAGGTGTTTGGGGCCGGAGCTGGGAGTGGGTGTGGGGGCGGCAGCGTGGCCAGGCCTCGGGGCCACAGGGCACCGCGCGGAGGGCGCA
>NW_006298521.1:1142838-1161972 GCF_000327345.1 Myotis davidii
CGGGTGGAGGGCGGTGGACCCCACCCGCGAGGAAAAGAGGTTGGGTTTGCGAGTGGGGAGCAGCCTTCCGCGAGGCCTGCGGGGCCCTTCTTTTTTAAAAAATATATTTTATTGGTTCTTTACAGAGAGAAAGGGAGAGGGATAGAGAGTTAGAAACATCCATGAGAGAGAAACATCAATCAGCTGCCTCCTGGGGATGTGCCCGCAACCAAGGTACATGCCCTCAACCAGAATCGAACCTGGGACCCCCGAGTCCGCAGGCCGACGCTCTATCCACTGAGCCAAACCGGTTAGGGCAACAGGGGCCACTTCTTTGGGAAGCAATTCATGGCTGCAGCCACCTGTGGTGCCGGCGTCTGTGGGAACCATACATAGATTTATTTTTTAAAAAAACAAAACAGGAAGGGAATGCAGTGAAGGTGCGGATGATGGGGTGCGACCCACAGGAGCCGTCCCGAATGTGTGGGCCTCGCGCCCAGAGAAAGGCCATGTGCGTGTGCACAGCTGTGTCCCCGGGCCGCCCATCGTCAGTCAGTGGAATGAAAGGGGGGGCGGGCAGTCCTAGCCATTTGCTCAGTGGACAGAGCGTCAGCGTTTGGACTGGAGGGTCCCTGTCTGATTCTGGTCAGGGCACAGGCCCAGGTTGCAGGCTCGATCCCCAGTAGGGGGCGTGCAGGAGGCAGCCGACCCATGATTCTCTCTCTTCATTAATGTCTCTCTCTCTCTCCGTCTCCCTTCCTCTCTGAAATCAATAAAAACATATTTAAAAAGAAAATGGGCAGTGACACCGTGCAGAGCAAGAGCGGAGCGGCCTGCTGGACACCTCGGAAGTTCCAACATGGAGTCACTGTGGCCATGAGGGTCGTGTCCGGTGCTGTCAGGACCGAGGTGACGGTGTAACAGGAACGCTGGAGTGTGGCTGTGTCCCCAGTTGCACCTGGAGCCCTGCCGACTCCCGCCCACCAGGCAGGTGCCACGGCTGCTGGTGCCACGGCTGCTGGTGCCACGGCTGCGGCCGCCGCCTGACTTGAGACCCACGCCCTCCGCCACGTGTGGATGCCGCCTGTGACCCAGACATCCCACCAGACACTCACTCCCCTCCCCTCTCCGAGGGTACCCTGCACGTGACTCTGTTGGCTCATGGGGAGGCCTCCACTAATACACCGGTGATGTGGACAGACCCAGTGGGGGTGAGTGACTTTTCCCGGGGACGCTCCGTTGCTCACGGCACGCGCCTCGGAGCGCCCCACGGCTCTGAAAGCGACAGCTCTGCCACCCGTGCAGCCGCAGCGTGGCTCTCGGATCCGTGTAACAGCACAGCGGACGAGAAAGAACTCGGTGGGAATTCCGTCTCAGAACGACAAAAACAGGTGACACGTCAGGAGAGCGGTGACCGTGGGCGGGTTAGCGACTGGCACAAGGAAGCTGGGGGCGGGGGAGGTGCTGGCGGTTAGGATCTGTTCTTTTTAACTGGATATTGGTTACCAGTGGCTCCATTTGTGAAAATTTATCAAGCCGTTCACATATGATATGTCCCTCCTCTTTTTATTTTTTCATATATTCTTATTGATTTCAGAGAAGGAGGGAGAAGGAGAGATAGAAACATCAATGATGAGAGAATCATTGATCGGCTGCCTCCTGCACCCCCTACACTGGGGATCGAGCCCGCAACCCAGGTCAGGCAGTGCCCTTTTCTGAATGCATGTTAGATTTAAAAATCAAAACCAAGCCCTGGCCAGTGCTGCCAAGTGGTTAGAGCATCACCCACGCATGGAAGGGTTGCAGGTCCAGGACTCGTACTGGTTTGCAGGTTTGACCCCTGCCCCAGTTGGGGGAGGCAACCAGCCCATGTGCGTCTCTCACATCGATATTTCTCTCTCTCTCTCTCTCTCTCTCTCTCTCTCTCTTTCCCCCCTTCTCTCCCTTCCACTCTCTCTAAACATTCAATGAAAAAATACCCTCGAGTGAGGATTAACAAAACAACCAAGAACAAAAAGGAGCAACTCCTCTCCCCCAGGAGCCTCAGAACTTCCAGGCTCCAGACGGGGGGCCCCTTGCTACCTGCCTCCTGGGTGAGGCGCTTCCCAGAAGAGGTGGCCAGGACTGGCCCCTGAAGGCGAGCAGAAGGGCGGGAAGGGTTTCCTGGGCAGAGGGAACAGCATCTGCGAAGGCAAGGGGCACAGAGACCCTGGGCAGCTCGGGAAGATTGCCTGGTCCATTTTGGTGGCCTGGGGCCCAGGCGGTGAGGTCCTGCAGGCAGCTGGCTGTGGGGTGGAGACAAATGAGACTCATCAGTGCTTGGCGGTAGCTGTGTTCGGGAGGTGCTTAGACGTTACTTCCTTAAAACTCACACGGCTCTCGGGGCTTGAGTGACCCCCTTTCTGCCGGGGAGGAAACCGGGGCTGAGAGGTGAGGTCGTGGGCAGATTCTCATGACAAGAGGATCTGGGGTTTAAACCCAGGTCATGGGTCTCCCAGTCCCGGGCGCCTGTGGAGGGTTCTGTCTGTCACTGAACCCCACGGCGTAAACATTCCCCCGTCCATTGAAATCGGCCTCGCACAGCTAGCGAGTGACAGGGTGAGAGCGGTGCGCACACACGTCCACTTGGCCGTGTCCGTTGGGGGTGATCAATCAGGCAGCGGCGGAAACCGCGAGCCCTGGCTCCGCTCCCAGCGTGGCTGCGCCCCAAGAGCCATCGCTGCCCAGAAACCCATGCGCGGCGCTGGCAGAGGCCCGGGCCGAGCGTGGCTCTCGCCTCCTCCCTGGCTTTGAGCAACATCTTGGTTTAATCTGGGCCGTTTCCACGGGTAAAAGAAACAGGCGTCTCGTAGCTCCAACGCGTCTTTACCGGCCACGGAGGCCGACCGGCGCTTCCCATGCGCTCCTTAGCGTTCGCATCGCTTTCTGTGCGACTTCTTTCATGACCTGCACTCATTTGTTTTCATAACAGCAGGATTGTTTATTATACAGACAAACTAAAACAATAAATAAATAAAGCTCGTCCAACAATGGCCTGTGTGCGGTACGGCCATGGGCGCCCTGTGAGAGACCCGCTCGGAGGCCTAAGTGGAGTCTGATCTTCGTGACCTAATGTTATGGAAAGAAATGACAATAATGAGGAAAACAAAATTGCATGTGAACGTGCAGGTCCTCACAGCAGTTCCTGTGACTAAAGATCAAAAGGAACTAAAGGGAAGTGGAGGTTGTGTTTGGTGAACTTTTTCTCTTCCTTTTTTAGGAAACAGCTGAGAGGGAGAGGAATAAGTGTACCAAAGGCTGGAGGGATAGGGTTCCTGCACCTAAACTTGACCCTGATGTGGAGGGTTCTCTGTTTTCCGCGTCCATCGCGGCTAGAGAGCAGTCCGGTTCCTGAGTAGGGGAGGCTGGGGATTGAGAAAATGAAAGAAAGAGACAGGCACAGAGATGGAAGGGAAAGCTGGGACCGGGTGGGACCGCTGCCCTCTTCTGATGGGGAGGCAGGGACCCAGCACCGATACAGCGTGTTTACTTTATACCCCAACTACCAGGAAGTTTCATCGTAGGTCAAGATAAAGGAGATGATGTGCATTCCTGTAATGTCAGTTCTGGAAGGGGTCATATTCATGCCTGGTGTTTGGCTGGATTTACATAATAAAACCCACTCCCGGCACCTGGGCAGAAATGAAGGTCAAGCTGAGAACACTTCTGCCTTTCGGCAAAATGTGTTTCCAGGACGTGGCTTTGCCTACCGCCCTGATCCAGCTGACGGTTTATTTTTATTTTTATTTTTTGTCTTCAGCTGTGACTCCAGACAGGATCCAAAGAGGAGTTTTACCATCTCTTCTCTGGGTTTTATGGAGACTTGCTTTACCCTTCTGTGTTAGCCTCTTAAGGCCAGCTGACAGTTTATTAAAGAAATGCCCATGTGCCTTCCCGGGGGCTCTCTACACCCTGACTTTCTTGGCCACCAGAGTAAAAACCACGCTCTGACCCCTCCTGACGTTTAACCGGGGGAGCGTGCTCCTGGCTCCGCGTCCCTCTGCAGCTCTGCGTAAGTCAAAATGTGACAGCACATTTGCGTGTCGTTTGCAGAAGATGGGACTGATTTCCAGGGAGGCCCCCCACCCTCTGAACCCCCTCGGCTTCTTTTCCAAGCAGGAAGCCATTCATCACAGCCGCTGTGACGGCGCAGCTGTCCCTCATCCCAGAGCGGCCGCACAGCCATGCTCTCCGGGACAAACAGCTCTCTGTTTGAAAGATCGTTGTTGGCACCGGGGGCCTGTTTTTCTCCAGAAAACAAATGGCTTTGATGCCGCCCAGCCTGGGAGGACAGCGTCCTGTGGGTCTTCGTGTGCGGCTGCGGTGCACCATGGGTGGTTTTCGGGGGGCAGCGGCTGCCCTGGCCCCTGCCCGCCCCTATACCCCTGGCTCACTGGCGGCAGTCCCCAGGGCCTTTGCACGGCTCCTGGACCCAAGCACATCCTGGCGTTTCCCACCTCCTGTTTCTTTGTTGAAGAGTTGGCTTCCTCACTGCCCCTGGCCTCCGGGCTCCCAGAGGGAAGGACAGCCTCTGCACCCCGTGGCCGGCAAACATCCTGCTGAGTGCAGGGAAGGGCCGAGCTGTGTTCCCAGCAGGAGGCGATGCAGTGACAAGCGCAGGGCTCGGGGTCAGAGTCACACAGCATCTCAGCCACCTCTGAGGAGACTGTGGCTTAGGGACATGGCCCTCTGCCGGCCCCAGAGCTGGCCCAGCGCTGAGAGCCAGCCCCCTCCACTCCAGGCCACAGGAGAGGCCACAGTGGGAGCCTGACCGTGGGGAGGGGCCCGCCGCGCGGCTGTCCTAAGAGTAGTCCCGTGGGCGTGGCAAACGTGATTGACAAAAAGATGAAAAGCGCCAGTCCAGGGTGGCTCAGTGGTTGAGTGTCTGACCCATAAACCAGGAGGTCACGGTTCCATTCACGGTCAAGGGCACATGCCCAGGTTGCAGCTCGATCCCCAGTAGAGGGCGTGCAGGAGGCTGCCGATCCATGATTCTCATCACTGATGTTTCTGTCCCTCTCTCCCTGTCCCTTCCTCTCTGAAATCAATAAAAAAAAAAACAACACTTTTTTTTTTTTAATAAAAGCATTGGAGCTCCTGTGGTTAGGAAGAAGAAACCGTCCCGTAGCCGAAGGGAGAGTGATTTTGTTTTGACAAAATGAGAGAACTCTGCTCTGGTTCTGGAAAAGCTGCCCCTGGAGCGTGGAGACGGCCAGCGTGTGTGTGGGCTGTTGTTCGCGCTGTTTCTGCTGGTGTCAGCCGTGCGTGCAGAACGAGGCCGCAGAACAGCAAACAGGCTGATAATGGGCATCTATTTGTTTTTCCATGCTTGTTTGAAGAATTCCCCGCTTAGGAGCCTCGCAGACACGAAGCTCTCCCTTCTCCCACCCCAGGGTGCTGGCCGGCCACCAGGTGCACCGACCGCAGGTTGTGTGGAGGGAGCTGGTGATAGAGAGGGGCAGGGTTGGTGGCGAATCCAGTTTGTTGGCGGTTAGAAGCAACGGCAGCCAACACGTGGAATTCCTGGGGTGTCTGTGCTGGCAGCCGAGCGGGCCGGGGCATCCGGCGTTGAGTGGCACGTGGCACGCGGTAGTGATATCACCGGATGGTTTTGGGGGCCCTGGCTACTCCAGACACCCCTGTTCCAGCCCAGCCTCTAGGCTTGGTCTGCAGTGTCCTGATGATCCTCCCGCCTGCCCAGTGCCGTTCCAGTGCATTTCTTGCTAATTACATCCTCCAGAGCTGGTTCCTGGTGCTAACAACTAAGTGCTGATGGATGTGGAGATAGTTAGAGGCTTACAGGGGGCATGCACATTCCCCTGACGACGTGGGCACTGAACAGTGGCCCGCATTTCATGGCATCTGGACGTAGGGTCTGAACATGACTTTGGTTACCTTTGGTGGGAGGTAAAATAGTTGTAGTTGTGGGTGAGATGTTTGAGTTGAGTTCAGCAAAACCAGGTTTATATGGAGAGAGACAGGGTATATGGGTGTCCTGAGCATCCAAGGGGTGGAATGGAGTGGGCACTTTGGGGACTTAAGCCCAGCCCATGACTCCCTCTCCTCTGAGAACTGTAC
Source organism: Myotis davidii (assembly GCF_000327345.1). NCBI lineage: Eukaryota > Metazoa > Chordata > Mammalia > Chiroptera > Vespertilionidae > Myotis > Myotis davidii. The sequence goes on from NW_006298521.1 coordinate 1,148,935, forward strand.
CTTTTAGTAAAATGCTGTATTTTTAAAAATATTTTTTTATTGATTTCTGAGAGGAAGGGAGAGGGAGACAGGGAGAGAGAGAAACATCAGTAATGAAAGAGAATCATGGATCGGCTGCCTCCTGCATGCCCCCTACTGGGGATCGAGCCTACAATCCTGGTATGTGCTCTTTTCCAGAATCGAACCTGGGACCCTCCAGTCCACAGGCTGACGCTCTACCCACTGAGCCAAACTGGCTAGGGCAATTACTTTTTTTAAAAGTACAGACCTTGCATCTTACTTCTTTAGTTCTAAGCACTTTATATTTCTTACTGTAATTCTGAATGGAGTATTCTCCCATGTGTTTCCTAATTTGTGAACGCTGAGATAAAGGAAAGCTGTAAGATTTTTCCAGACTCATTATGCACAACTCTGTGCACATTATGTACAATTGCATGTATTGCCCTGAGATTTATAACGGAAACACGCACATACACGGGAACACAACGGCTAGCGTGCTGTACGGAGGAACACTGAGTAAATGTAAGACGAGTCCGCCTGCGGAACGTCATGCGACTCGTTACATCTGTAAACATGAAGGCTGTTGCAACAGAGGTCCTTGTTTCCTAAACGAACTGAAAGTGGAAGCAAGGCACACAATGCCCACAGGCCAGGCTTTGTTAAACATATCACCGTGTGGACACGTGGAGGAGTGTTGGGCGAAAGGTATTTTCATTCCGGGAGTGGAAGTTGTAGATCTTTCTGACTGGGTACGGTTCAGTCTCCACAAACATTACTTGCTCATTAAAGAAAAAAAAAATCGAGCCCAGGCCATGCAGAACTTGTTTGCACAAACCAGCCATTGTGTCTTTGTTTCGATCCGTGCCGGCGTCTGATCTACTTTTAACTGGAACCACATTGCGGAGACCTGGGGGGACGGCGGGGGAAGGAATCCATCACCCCGTCCTCTGGCCGTAACCGGAGTCGTGGTGGCTGAGTCGCAGTATTTCACATGCAGAGTTTACACAGCCCGTCTCCGCGTCTCAGGCCTGTAACCTGATTTCGTTCATTAACATCCGGTCTTAACCGTGCTCGGCGGGCAGGGAGCCTCCGTCCCCCGGGGGGCGGCCGATAAAACCGGCGGGCGGGGAGCGGGGAGCCGTCAGCGCAGCCCTGGGGTGGTGAGGGGTTCTTTGCTGCTGGAAGAAATGCTGCGAAGACTGAAGACCGTGCCTTTGCTCTGAGCCTCTCCACCTCGGGGATCATTGTTTTAGGAGGCGCCCAGAGTCGGGGAGCGGGTCAAAGGGCACGCGGCTCCGGGGAGCCCCTCTCTAATTCCCTGAGCCGCCCGCCCACCTTCTGGAAGGACCCGGGCTCTAACCAGAGGCCCGAAGTGCCCGTGTGGCAGGGGGAGCCCCGGGGCCCTTCCAATGGTCGGGGCAGGGAGTCTCCGTGGGTCTGTTTCTCTAAAAGGAGCTCGGCAGTCCCTCGCATTGAGTCATGTTTTAGGAAAATCTGCGTAGCTGGGAGCCTTAGAAAGCGCCCGCTTCGCCTGGCCAGGAGCAGGCCCCGGGGCCTCCCCGGTCTGGGGCTTGGGGGCCGCCCCTCCCTCCTGCAGCCGGTGGCAGCCCGGAGTTCAGCAGTGCCCGCCTCGCTCCTGGCCTCACGTGGGCCCCGTTCTACAGATGAGAAAACCGAGTCTCAAAGGGGGGAAGGGATTTGCAAGTAGCAAACCCTCACGGAGCTCAGAGTCAGGGAGACGAGGCCCACCGGCCCGTCAGTGCCAGGGAGGCCCAAGGGCCCTGGGGGCAGGGCTCTCCGTGCGGCCGCAGGAGTGCGCCAGGCGGGCAAGGAAAGGAGCGAGCAGGACGGTTCAGGCAGGTGAGCCGAGCCTGGCTCTCGGGAGAGTGGGCGTCCACCTCCTGGGTGAAGACAAGCGTGTAGCCCTAGCCGGTTTGGCTCAGTGGATAGGGCGTTGGCTTGCGGACTGAATGGTCCCGGGTTCAATTCCAGTCAAGGGCATGTGCCTTGGTTGCGGGCACATCCCCAGTGGGAGATGTGCAGGAGGCAGCTGATCGATGTTTCTCTCTCATCGATGTTTCTAACTCTGTTCTTCTTCCTCTCTGTAAAAAATCAATAAAATATATTTTAAAAAATACTTTTAAAAAGACAAGCGTGTAAGCAAACCCCGAAGAAGCATGATTGGGGCTCCCTGTGCGCACAGGGACTCAGCACCTGTGCCTCTCCTGCTGGCTGAGCTCTGCCCTCACGGGCCTCGCACTGGCTGGAGGACCGTAGGCAAGTCACTCATCTGGGCCTCATTCTGGGTTGGAGGTTAGATCGGGGAAGGAGCGGGAGTTTCGAGACCCGTGCTCAGCACATGGAAAGTGGTAGCTATGACGACAGAGGAGAAGGGGGGGGATGGGGGACGGGGGACGGGGAGGAAAGTCTCGAGAGACTTCATGGAGACCCTGACCTTGAGCTGGGAAGCAGATGAAGAGTCCCAGGCTGAGAAGAGGGGGAAGAGGCGCCCGCGGCAGGAAGAACAGCGGGGTTTGGAGGGAGGCCGGGCCCTGCAGGTGGCCTGCCGTCTCCAGCGCTGTGTTTAGCCATTTCCCTGTCCGTCCTTGTGGGGCCCCGACCCAGGGCTGGATGGATGTGCTGGGGCATCGCTCGCTGGGCTCTGTGGGTTCCCGTGGGCTGGGAAGCTGCCATTCCCAGAGGCAGGCCCTGGGGTCCGTGTCCCCTGAGCCCAGGTGCACACTGTTCAGGGCCCAGGTGGCTGCTCTGGCCGGCTGGCCCCGGGGCTTCGCTACTGTCTGTGTGGCCACGGGGTGGGTGTGGCCAGGAGAGGCCTCGCAGGCACAACGAGCTTTACTGCAAGGGCCCGGAGGACTGCGGTGTCTGTGGCGTGGCCGTGGCCATGCCCAGGCTCTAGCAGGCCCCACACCGCCCAGGGCAGCTGGGCACCAGCAGAGGGACTCACTGCACCCCTGCCGGCTCCCTGCTGTGGGCGGGACCACACCCAGGGCCTCCGGCTGCCACAGGAAGCCCTGGGACACTCCGCACTGTCTGTTCCCTTCTGTTTCACCTTCAGCTCTTCTCTCTGCGCATCTGGTGCGTTGCTCACCCACCCAGTCACGCAACAAGTGCTGCCCACCTGCTGTGCGCCAGGCACCGTCCCTGGTGCAGAAGTAACCCAGACAGACAAAATCCTGCCTCCGTGAGGCTGATGCTATGAGGGCGGCGTTCCCATTCAGACGTGAAACACCCTCCCTCTGTCTGTGGCTGCCTCTCCCTGGCCTGGCTGCCCCCCCCACTGCGGGCCCTCCCCTCCTGGCGGGTCCATCCCCAGGTGGTTCCGACTTTCTGGAGCACTGTGGTGACAGGGTGGCCCACCTCAGCATTGCCCGTCCCAGCCCCCCTCTGCGAGCCCCGGGGGCCCCCCGTATCTGTGGCGTGAGTCTCAGCCTGAACGTAACGCGCACAGGATTTACTGAGCCCGGGGGAAGGCGGCCTGCGTCTTGGATTTCACAGTTTATGAGGTTGACTTCAGCATGACCACATTCTGTGCGCTCTCATGTTTCAGATCACCCAACACCTCTCCCTCCCTCTGGGATTTTGGGGTGACGCAGGGCACGGGTTGGGTGGTCTGTAGGGCACGTTAGCTGCTGGCTTCCCCTCCCGTCAACCCGTCTGGTCTCTATGGGTCCCTCTCCCCGGCCTTCGCCCGGCCAGCCTGCCCAGCACTGACTGCCCCTCTTTCTGTCTCTCTCTCCCCACTGGCTGGGCTGCCCTTTCATCTCAGGGAAGGAGTCCTGTGTCCTGCGTGCACCTACACAGAGTGCCTCAGGGAGCATGGGGAATGCGGGCAGGCCTAACCCGTGCATGTGTCTGATCAGGTCAGCCGGCCTGCCTGGGCCAGGTGCTTGTCCCTCCGGCAGTGGTCTGGGCCTCCGCCGTCCCCGTGGCTCACACCCAGGGACTCCAGGCTCAGTGCAGACCCACCCAGCCCTGGTGAGCCATAGCCATGGCCTGGGCCCTCCCACAGCCCTGAGAAAGGAAACTGGCCACGGCACCGAGGAGAGGCCTCAGCAAGGCCGGACTCAGCAGGCCCGTGCGGCCAGGGGGAGGCCAGGCTGCTCCCCTCCCCGGCCTCCAGGCTCCCTGTCTGGAGTCCACCCGCTGAAGCACAGAGAGTGGCCAGGAGGCTCGCCTGGGCCATGGTTAACCCTCCCATCTCTGGTCTCAGGGAGGAGAAAGGCGGGGACAGGCGGGTCCAGACGGGGTCCAGGACTCTCCCGAGAGCAGGGGTGACTCAGGGTGCACAGTGGGGAGGCGGGGACAGTGGCCCCTTGACTAGAACCCGGACATCGGCCTGCAAGCCGATCTCAGGAAGCCACACGCAAGCCTGGGTTTGCAGAGGGACATTTGTGAAAATGCGGTAAACCACATGGTAATCACATGAAAGGAGCCAAAACCACCGAGGGGCAGTGCCGTCCCACCTCCCAACCCCAGGCTCCTTTCTCCACCCGCCCTCCGTTCGCTCACCCCGAGGGCTCTCCCGGGGATCACGGCAGAGATGCCCCTGTGCTTGGCGTTTCCCGTCAGCACGGGTTTATACAAAGCGAGCACATGGGCACACCCGGCGGGACCTTCCTTCCTACCTTTTAAGGTGGAGTAAGCAGCAGATCATCCGTCCCAGGTCAGTAGTCCATCGCATCAGGCCAGTGGTTCTCAACCTTGGCTGCACATTAGAATCACCTGGGAATCTTTTTAAACTCATGAGGCCCAGAAATCAGGATTTTAATCAGGTGATTCCAATGTGTAGCCAAGGTTGAGAACCACTGAGTTAGGCAAACCTGGGTCCATTGCAAACACCCTATTTTAAGGCCTCACAGCTGTGGACGCGCTCAGGATGGAGCTAGATTACATTCTGGTGGGGGATGACCTGGAGGCGCGCTGACACCCTCCAGCCATTGCTTGTTCTGAGGACTGAGGCCTGGCTGCTCTGGGCCTTGAGGCTCTGCCAGGGGAAAGAGAAGGTGGCGGCGATTTGCGTGGTCACACGGCAGTGTGGCAGGGAATGCGAGGGGGTCCAGACGCACGGCCCCATTCCTGGTGGCCCATTTGCTGGTCCTGGCGCCGTGCAGGGACCTGGGAGCCAGGGGGACGTCGGAAAGGCAGAGTGGGGCTTAGGACACAGGAGACCAGGCTGGGAGGAGACCTGCCTCAAACCCACCGCCAGTCGCCTCTCCGCATATTTGCCAGATGTCGAAGCTACGCGGACAGGAGCTGGGAGAGCCAGGCTGGGACCTCAGGAGGACAGAGCTGGCTCTCCTGTCGTCTGTCAGGGATGAGGAGACCACGTCCCCAACTTCTCAATGAAAAGCTCAGGAGAGCACTATGTGGGGACAGGGGTGCCCCAGAGACAGACAAGTATGCCTGCAGTTGCCACTGAGCCCCTCCCCTGCTCATTGCTGGTTGCATTGAGATGAAAAACCCTCAAGTGATTTATTCACAGGGACAGTTTTGTGTGTAGCTTTTTCTCATGTTACAATGTTTCAAATGCAAGCTTAGAGGCCGGGTCAGGAAGAACCAGCCCCGGAGAGGGGGAGCGGGCCACCCAGAGCCGCCTGTTTTCCATGCACAATGTCCAGCATTCAATCAAAATTACTAGACATGAGAAGAGCCCAGGAACCATGACAAGTAAAGAAGAGAAAGACAGGAAGGATGCACAACCACAGGCGACCCGGATATGGCAGTGAGCAGACTAGATTCTGAAATAATAATGACTCATATGTCAAAGGGAATGAAGGAAAGTGTAAGCAAAATAACGAAAGGTAGTTTTTTCCAATTGGAAATTGGAATCTTTAGAGAAAAAGGACCAAATAACCAAACGGACATTCCAGATATGAAAAATTTAGAACACAGTGGAAAGGTTTAGCAACAGATTCAGACTCAGCAGAACACAGAAAAACAGGAAGTCAAAGCAAAGTCAGTAAAAATATATGTATATCAAAACAGAAAAAACACACAAAAGTGGATAAAAACAAACAACAGAGGCTAAAAGGCCCATAGGACATAATCAAAAGGCCTAACTATCATCGGAGCCTCAGAAAAAGAGGTGCAGAGGGACTAAAGCAACACTCAGATTATGGCCAAGAAGTTTCCCCAAACAATGAAAGACGCCAACCCACAGATTCAAGAAGCTCAACTGACCCCGAACAGGGTAAACACAAAGACAACCACGTTTGAAGCACAGACTAGCAGAAACACAAACACAGACAAAAATCTTAAAAGCAGCTACGGTGGGAGCAGGGGGTGAGGAAAATGCTTTATCTTCAAAAGAACCTTGACGAGTCGGGGTGGACAGAGGCAGGGCGGGGTGGGGGGGCAGGCTGGGACAAGAACACCCTGTGCTGACCACGGGGACACGAAGATACTTCAGACACGGACCCTCCCAAAGGAGTTCACAGGCGAGGAATGAAACAGGGTTGCAGTTCTTGTGGTTAGTTCACGCCAGATGGACACGCGGGGGACAAGGAGACCCACAGGAGAAGAGACTCAGACTGGGGTGCAGCATAGACTTCCCAGAGCGAAACTCCGCCTGGAGGCCTGAGGAGCAGGTGAGAGCCACCTGGGAAGAGAGAAGGCTGCTCCGACAGATGCCACCACTGCCGCCCAGAATGCCCCCTCCGCCCCACAGCCTGGGGCCCCGAGAGTGGAAGGTCCCTTTTCTCAGGATTCCCCAGAACGGCTCCTGGGAACCCATTGCCCCAGCAAGCTCTTCGGGAAAGGGAGCCCTCCCTCCTGCACTCTGGGCTTTCGCTGCAAGCAAGGCAGCTGCTTGGATGGCGAGGCGGGTCCCTGCTCAGGTTCCGAAGGTTAATTTGGAAGTGAAGGCAGTCCAGCATCCTTGCCTGGAGGCATGGGCCATCCTCCCAGCCGTCCACGTGACACCTCTGACTGTCAAGCAGTTCCAAAGAAGCCATGTAGCTGACCGCCACCAGGCACCCAAGGCTGTCTGGGCAGTGAGCTGGGGACTGGACATGAGGGAATGGCGGTCCCAGGCCTGCCCTTGGCGAAGGTCTTTCCTGAGATGGATTTGGGGCCAGCCACGGGGTGGAGGGTTTGCAAAGCCCTTTCTGTTTCCTCCCCACAGGGTTGACTTTACAAGCGGGTTCCCCGCCCCACGCCCCTCACCCCAGCCTGCCCTGCTCCCCCAGGAGCTCGTTATCTGATAGAAGAACACTGGGCCCCGGGGGAGCTCTGTTGGTTAGAGCATCGTCGCAGTTACACCAAGGGTGTGGGCTGGGTCCTGGTCCGGACACACACAGGAAGCGACCATTCAATGCATAAATAAGTGGGACCACAAACCGATGTTTCTCTCCTTCTCTCATCAATAAAACGCAGTTTAAACAACAACATTGGACCCGGGTTATCCAAGAGGCACGAAACGAAACTGGAGGTCTCCGGCCTCCTCGTTCTGTGCCTCATCTGGAATGAAGCCAGTTCCCCAGGTTGCTGTTTGGCAATGTAGCGTCACAGTGGGGCAGAGGCCAAACTGGCAAGAGACAGGCCCAGACTAAAATGGGGGAAATGTGTGTGCATATTAAGGACTGTCGGACCGAAGCAAAACTGCGCTCCAGGTCAAATCCGAGGCCCTCCCCAAGATCTGAGGCCCTCCCCAAGATCTGAGGCCCTCCCCAGGACCCGAGGCCCTCCCCGGGAACGGCGTGTACTTCTCACGGCCGGTCCCACACGTGCCTGATCTTCCTCGGGGCATGAAATCACTGTAATAAAACTTCCCCAGCGCTGGCGTTCCAGCGAGCGCGCATCTGTTGGCAATTCCCAGGTCGATGACCTCATTGTGGAGCCAGGGAAAATGCAAAATGCACTTCTGACACTTTGCTGGGAAATGAAACCGCCCGTAAAGATGGGAGAGACCAGCACGAATTCGTTCCTAGTTACACAGAATCCATGAGACTTCAGAGCCGACCCAAAGCAAAGGGTTCTGAACGCCACGTCACCAGCAGGAGGGTCCCCCCCGCCCCCAGACAGAGCAGGCCACGCCCCTCGGACCACACCTTCGCAGTGGGGACCCCCGGCTCCATTATGTTTGGAAACGACCCAGTTCAACACGAGCAATTTCTCCCCATGCTGAGGCCCATCCTTCGAGTGACAGGCCTTCTTTTTCTTATTTTGACAATTTTGAGTGGAAAGTTCCAGAATGTGGACGGCACTCCCCTGCCTTTAGGAACAGGGTGCGCGCTCACTGCATCCCGCTTCCCTTGCACGGTTTCTTTCTTTCTTTTTTAATATGTTTTTATTGATTTCAGAGAGGAAGGGAGAGGGAGAGAGAGAGAAACATCAATGATGAGAGAGAGTCATTGATTGGCTGCCTCTTGCACACGCCCCCCCCCCTCCATTGGGGATCGAGCCTGCAACGCAACCCCGGGCATGTGCCCTTGACCGGTATCGAACCCGGGACCCTTTGGTCCGCAGGTCGACGCTCTATCCACTGAGCCAAACCAGCCAGAGCCATGTCCCCGTATTTTTGCGTATTTCCCTGATTTACAAGGTTTCCTTCCTGTTTAGAAAACTTCCTTTAGTAATTTTGAAGGATAGGGCTGCTGACAAAAATATCTCTTCGTTTCCCTTACTGTGGTAATGTGCTGGTTTTCCTTTTATTCTCTAAAGCAGGGGTCCTCAAACTTTTTAAACAGGGGGCCAGTTCACTGTCCCTCAGACCGTTGGAGGGCCGGACTATAGTTAAAAAAAAAAAACTATGAACAAATTCCTATGCACACTGCACAGATCTTATTTTGAAGTAAAAAACAAAACAAAACGGGAACAAATACAATATTTGTATTTGCATGTGGCCCGCGGGCCGGAGTTTGAGGACGCCGGCTCTAAAGGATAGTTTCCCTGAGTATAGAAGTCCGAATTCCCTCCCCCAGCCCTTGTTACACGTCACCACTCCCTTCCGACCCCCGGGATTTCTGGTGAGCAATCTGCTGTGATTGTAATTTTCCCCCGAGAGAAGGTGCTGTTTCTCTCCGGCTGCTTTCGGGACTTCACTCTGTCTTTCGTGTTCGGAATTTGGGCTCTGAGGGGTTCTTGGGTTTATCATACTTGGAATTTACTTGGCTTCTTGGCGCTGTAGGTTTGTGTCTTTTTGTTGGTTATTACTCCAGAGCCCGGCCTCACACACATCAGGTCTCACGTGTGGCCGCGGTCCCGGAGCCCCGCTCATTTCTCCCGGGTGTCCCGTCCAGGTTGTTCGTGTGAAGTCATTCCCGTTGTTCTGTCTCCTGGTTCACAGGTTTTCCCTTTTTATCTCTCCTGTTCCTTCGCTGAGACGTTCCCTTTCCCATGTGTTTGAAGCATCCCCCGGTGCTTGCCAAAGCGCTTCTACCGCGGCTGCCTCGGGTCTTTGTCTGACCATCTCCCACCTCCGTCCGTCCATCCCCCGGTTGAGATCTGTTTATTGTCGGATTTCTTTCCGTGGAGACCTTGCTGGTTCTCGATGGTGCGATGAGTGATGCCCAGCCGACACCGGATGTGCTCAGATTACACGTGAGATGCCGCCTGACCTAAACCTCTGTCCGCGTCCCCGCGCTTCTCCCTGCTCTCTGGCGGGACGCGGCCCTGCCCTTCCGGCCAAGGGAGTGGAAGGGCTGGTGTCCTGCCGGCCTCCCTGCACCAGGAAGGGGGCCCCTCGCTCCCACCGGGTGGGGTGGGGTCTGGCTCCCTGAGGGGCCCCCTGAGCCCTCCAGCAGGAGAGACAGAAGTGCTTTGTTACTGCTCCCCCCTGAGCCACAGGGCAGGGGGAGGTGGCAGCTGGGCCTGGCGACCTGGGCCTCCTCAGAGCGACGGGGAGAAGGAGGGGTGCCTGTCACGGCCACGCTGGGGTATAAGTCTCTACTCCCCGCATGTCTCTGCTGATCCCTTCAAGAGGGGCCTCACGCCCTGGCTCCCCACCCAGCCCCCTGGGGTGGGGGTACTGCCTGGAGCGGGTGGGGGTGCTCCTGTGTGCGCCCCTGAAGCAGGGCAGCTGCTGGGCCGCCGCTCGGGGTCCCTGGCTGCAGAGGGGCTTCGGGCTGTTGCTCACCTGCCTGTGGGCGCCCAGCAGCCCCTTGGTCAGCCCCCAGACACGCCCCCACGAGGCTGAGGGCACCAAGGGGACTCCCTGAGGCCTGCACTGCGGGTCTCCAGTCAGCCCACCTGCTTCCCTCCACCTTCCAGAACCTTCTTACACTTGTTTTGTACAAAATGCGCAGATTTCCTGTTGTACTTGCAGCGGTTCTCAACCTGTGGGTCGAACGACCCTTTCACGGGGGTCGCCTAAGACCATGGGGAAACACATAGATAATTACATGTTGTTTTTGTGATCAATCACTATGCTTTAATTATGTTCAATTTGTAACAGTGACATTGGGGGTCACCACAGCATGAGGAGCTGTCTTAAAGGGTCGCGGCGTTAGGAAGGTTGAGAACCGCTGAGAGGGAGGGAGAGGGAAGGCACCTCTACCCACCGTCCCAGAAGCGGACAAGCCTCCCTGGGCCGGTTTTGCCGCTTCCTGTGAGTCTGTAACTACGTCGCAGTTAAAGGTTCCAACGGAGTTGCCACATAGGTGTCTCACCTATTGGTTCAAGTGTCAGAATCCAAAGAAGATATTTACCCAAAGGCGGGGCAGGCAGGGGAGTGGGGAGGGCACTTGACCGGGGAGAGTGAGATTATGGAGGAACTTAGGTTCATTTTCACGATTCTGCGTCTTCTCGTCATATCCCGGGAGGGGTCCTAAATGAATTGGACACCAGAGTGTGAGGGCATCATGACTTTGTTCCTCTAGTTCTAAAGGGTTTAACCCTGAACTTCATATTTATCACCTGTTGGTAGACTTTAGGGACTTCACTGGCTAGAGGGCTCTGAACTTTGAGTGCCCCATGAGGCCAGACAAAGCCGCAGTGAGCGCCGCCAGCCCGGCTGCTCCCCTTCCGAGGGGGCGGTGCGTCTGGGGCCCGACAGCCTCGGGGAGGGCGCCAGCCTTTTGCCCTCACAGGACACACTCGCCCTCTGTAACTCCCAGGAGGCGGCTGGTTTCCTGAAAACAGAAACCTCAGTCTGTTCCGTTCCTGAACCAGCCCCGGGTGGGTGCCGGGGACTCGGGCAGAAGCAAAGCTCAGCCTCTCGCCCAACGCCCGCTGCCTGTGGCATCAAGAAGCGGGGTTCACGCCTGATAGCAAAAGGGCGCCCCCCCCCACGGGAGGCCACCACGCCCTGGGGTCCCTGAGGTGACGCCACCCTCCCCTGCTCTCCTCCTGTCCCTCCCTAGTTGGGTTCCCTGTGCTTGGTCCTGGATCTCTGCTCTTCTCCCCCACCCCCTCTCCTGGACCGACTCCCCCGCGCCTGGGGCTCCACTTCCCAACTCTGCCTCCCCCTCCCCAACTCCCAGCCCCAGCCAAGCGCCTCCCTATACCCGACACACATCCAGCATCGCCTCTCGGGTGTTTCCGGGGTTCTCCGGACTCATCCTCATCAAACTGCAATGCATTCTGGTCAGGGCTGAGTGGACACCCCACCCCTAAGCCTGTGCTGCAGCCCCAAGCCCAGGACCTCTGCACGCCACTGTGGGGGGACTCTACGGGGTCATTCAGTTGAGATGAGGTCTTTAGGGGGCACCTTCATCAAACCTGCCCCGGGTCCTTAGAAGAAGAGAAGATTTAGGGCACAGAGGGGCGCCCATGTGAGGACACAGAGAGGGGACAGCCATCGACACGCGGAGGAGAGAGGCCTCGGAAGGAGCCAGCCCTGTCCACACCTCCATCTCCGACGTCCGGCCTCCGGGCTGTGAGACAGTAACTGTGTGTTGTTCAGGGCGCAGGGCTGTGTTCCTGTCACACCGGGCACTGTCAGTGAGCACACAGGTCGCCTGCTCTTCCCGCACCCTGGCTCCCGTGTGCTCCCGCCTGTGGCAGACCCCACCCAGCCCCCAGGCCAGAGAGGAGCTCCAGATTCACTCCCTGCTCCCCGCTCCCCGCTCCCCGCTCCCCACTCCCTGCTCCCTGCTCCCCACTCCCTGCTCCCCGCTCGCTCCCCGAGGTATCGCCACAGTCACCCCGAGCCTGGCCCAGGAATCTGGCCTCGGCCCAGTGTCCCGATGCCCCGCCACTGTGGCCCACGGCCTTGGGCTCCGTCTTCTCTGGACGGTGTGTGAGGCCAGCAGCACCCACAGCATCTGGGAGACGGGAGCTGGAAGGGAACAGACCGCGGGGATCGCTAGTATCGCACAGAGCGGACACCCCGAAAGGCCACCATGCCGGTGGGGGGGGGCGGGGGCGGGCAGCACAGCACTTTCTACGCCCCCACAGATTAGAGGGGAGCAGTCCTGTCACTAGAGTTTCATGGGACTCGGCAGCAGCAGGAAAGAGGGTTCGGGGATGTGAGGCCTGATGGCTTCCCCAGGCGGCAGGGAAACTATGAAATGGCAAAACCCGACCCAGAAACAGGGAAAGGAGCCGTCCTGTGAGCAGCGCGGCCTAAAAATAGCGACGGGCTCTCTGTTGATGGCTCACGGCCCCGGACGAAAACCCTGCTTCTGCCCAAAGGTCCGCCTGGCTCTTCCTCGAATCCAGGTGGCCGGCCCGTCTGGAGGCGTCTGGCTGCGGGAGTGTCGGCCCCATAAACCCGGGCGCCTGGCGCCCCCGCCGATAAAGTGGTTGCCTATCCAAAGACAGGCACATCAGAGGAGAGCAAGCTTCCTGACACGGTACAGGTTGAGGCAGGAAACGTAAGCTTGCTTGGCAGGGCTGTTAAAGCAGCAGCCAAGCATCAGATCAAAGGTCCCCTCCATCTTTGAAAGACCACGATCCTGTAAGAAACTATAATCCCCATCTGCACTGCACAGTGGGACAGGTTTGGGGGGGCGTCCGTGGGGAGTGGGCCACGTGGTCTCCGACTGCGGGCCTCCCACCGAATTCTTTCCTGCGATGTGGACATAAGCCAGCTCAGCGCCATGCGGAACCAATTACGCGCTCCCTCCCCAGGGGCCC
>NW_006298521.1:1162074-1162588 GCF_000327345.1 Myotis davidii
CCACGCCTGCCTTCCCCCCACAAAACCCCACGTCGTTTATCATGACTTCTCCGAAACGTCCAAGGGTGTCGTGGGCGTTCAACAAATTATTGCCCAAGGAGTGGGAGCAGCTGCAGCGGGAGGTTTTGGGAAGGGTGAGGGCTCCATTTATAGTAAAACGAGAGGAGAACCAGGACTTCTCCTCCCAGGTATCCCTTTACAGCCGCCCCCGGGTCTTTGGTGCCGGCGAAGGGAGGGCAGCTGTCGGTGGGGCGGGAGCCCTCGGTGGCGGAGGCGGCTGGGATCTGTGTAAATGGTGCGCTCCTAGCTTTCAGCATAAGTCTGCAGAGTGCCCGCGAGTCCTGACCTTGTGCCGGGCCCTGTGACCTTGTGCAGTGTCTGTCCCAGGGGCCTGCAGCGCTGGGAGAGGAGGACGAGCAGCGCGCACTCCCCGTGTGGAGGCTGCACGGGACTCACACGCGCTTGGCCTGGACTGCCTGGTCCCCGCTGACGGGCGGGACCCTGGGCGGGGGCC
>NW_006298521.1:1162619-1164808 GCF_000327345.1 Myotis davidii
CCCGGCGTGCAGCTCCCGGGCGTGGGGGTTTCGGGACAGAGCGGGACGCAGCTGCGGTTCTAGGAGGGTGACACCCGCTGAGCGCTGGCTAGCGCAGCCCTTGGGCGCCCGGGGCAGGCTGCTGGGAGCTGTGAGAGGGAAAGGGGAGCCTGCATTCACCAGCAAATATTTATTTCCTGGCGGCCTTCTAAGAGCAAAGTGGGGCAAAGCAAATGGACACAAATCTGTTATTCATCAGGGTCCCCGGGGCCGCCCCAGGCGGGCCTCCCAGCGCCACCGTAGCCCGTAGCCCGGAGAGGCCTGGCCAAGCACCACCCCAGGTGAGGGGGTGGGCTCAGGGTGTCCCCCTGTCCGGATTCCCAACGCAAAGCCCAAGCCAAAGGCCGCTCTTTGGAAGGGGGTGTGGGAGAGCCTGGGGCCTGCTGTACGGGTCTAACGCCCCTCTCTGCCGACCTCGGTCCTGCGAATGCTCTGCCCGCGTCCCCAGCCCTGGCACCCGCCCAACCTGGGGCCTCCTCAGGGCTCAGGGTTCTTCTCTGGCTGGCCCTGCCCCTCTCCGCCCCTCCTTCTGGTAACTTTCCCTTCGGCCATTACTAACTACCCACCCTCAGAGCCCCCTGGGCAGGGACTGCGTCTGAGTCACCTCCATGCCTCGGGCCTTGCGCCCCCCACCCCCCCACTTTCATTACCGGGAGGTGGTGGACAGGAGGGAGGGGCACAGTGCCACCCAGAGTGCCCTGGTGGTGGGCAGACCCGGGAAGGTCACTCCTTTGGACCCTCGATTGCGTTTAGATTGTTGTTATTTGCGTTTTCTTGGTGGAGTTCAGTGGAGAAACCGATGGATTTGGATTCCGACTCAGATCCCAAGCAGGCCACAGCCGAGGCCGCTGCGGCTGGAGGGCGGGGAGCGGGCCGGCCAGAGCGGGCGGCAGGAGCAGGAGGGCACCCCGAGCGACCAGACTCCGAGGAGGACCCCAAACCGGACAGGGGCCGGGCACGCGGGTTAGAACCCAATTGGAGGGAGAAAGGCCCGCACTTGACTGACATGGGCAGCTGGGCGGGAAGGGGCCGCAGCAGGAGACGGAGTGTTGCAACATCCTGGGGAGATTTATAGGCAGGACGTCTTGTGTGTTTGCTTCTCAGCCCTGCCTTCCAAGAGGCAATTCAAAACCCCACATTCTCCTCCTCGGTGTAATTTCCAGTCATTTCCCGACAACATTTGGTTCTTATTACGCGCGATCCTCACCCAGATGGAGCATTAAAGCCTCGGCCTCCCCGGAGAGAGAAAACAAGCTCCTCTGAGGGACTGCAGCCGCTCAGACCGTTACGATTCCAAGAAAAGGCTGCGGGCCGCTCCCCCTGAGCCGGGCCCAGTGCGTTTCTGGGGGGAGGGGAGCCAGCCACTTGGTGCGTTTCATCAGAACTTGTCATCAGAACGGTCCGGGGCCTTCTGGTGGCGAAAGCCTTAGGGACAAAGACCCGGGCATCCCTCCCACCGTCCCAGACCCCACGCCCAGCCAGGCACACAGATGGTGCTCACCCCGGGTTTGTGGACTGAAAAAAAAAAACAGCTGAAGGTCACGGAGCGAGAATAACGGTGGGTTTTCTCGTTTGACATTTCCTTCCAAAGGTCCAGGGCTTATTGCAGGGGAAGGCGCTTCTCCGAGGCAGAACTGCTGCTCTGAGCTGCGAGGGGCAGAGCGCGCTACCCTCCCCTGGGCCAGGGTCCACACTAGTGGCTTGGCGCCCTCTCAGAGAACATTGGGGTGCAGTGCTCTCCCCTCGGGAGTCCTGGGTGGCCCGAAGGGGCATTTTTTGCACATTAATAGCTGACATCTAGGAAGATCATCTTCTATGCCAAGCACTTCAACAAATTATCTCATTGGAGAAAGGCCCGCACTTGACTGACATGGGCAGCTGGGCGGGAGCCGGGAATGGCTCCCAGGTGTCCGCCCGCCGGGCCAGGTGGTGCCTTTCATCACCGTGGAATGTGCGGGGAGAGCGCGGGTTTGGGGGAGATGATGAGAGCAGTTTGGACACGTTGAGTCCGCGATGCCTGTGGGACATCCAGGTGGGGATTCCAGCAGCAGGAGGAGGGGCGCACGGAGGAGAGGTGGGCTGGCGGTCTCTTGGGGCTGTGGGGTAGTCACTGCCGCTGGGGCAGGTGCCCCAGGCCGCTCCATCCCAGG
>NW_006298521.1:1165171-1168005 GCF_000327345.1 Myotis davidii
TTTTTTTGGTTCTCAGCCCTGCCTTCCAAGAGGCAATTCAAAACCCCACATTCTCCTCCTCGGTGTAATTTCCAGTCATTTCCCGACAACATTTGGTTCTTATTACGCGCGATCCTCACCCAGATGGAGCATTAAAGCCTCGGCCTCCCCGGAGAGAGAAAACAAGCTCCTCTGAGGGACTGCAGCCGCTCAGACCGTTACGATTCCAAGAAAAGGCTGCGGGCCGCTCCCCCTGAGCCGGGCCCAGTGCGTTTCTGGGGGGAGGGGAGCCAGCCACTTGGTGCGTTTCATCAGAACTTGTCATCAGAACGGTCCGGGGCCTTCTGGTGGCGAAAGCCTTAGGGACAAAGACCCGGGCATCCCTCCCACCGTCCCAGACCCCACGCCCAGCCAGGCACACAGATGGTGCTCACCCCGGGTTTGTGGACTGAAAAAAAAAAACAGCTGAAGGTCACGGAGCGAGAATAACGGTGGGTTTTCTCGTTTGACATTTCCTTCCAAAGGTCCAGGGCTTATTGCAGGGGAAGGCGCTTCTCCGAGGCAGAACTGCTGCTCTGAGCTGCGAGGGGCAGAGCGCGCTACCCTCCCCTGGGCCAGGGTCCACACTAGTGGCTTGGCGCCCTCTCAGAGAACATTGGGGTGCAGTGCTCTCCCCTCGGGAGTCCTGGGTGGCCCGAAGGGGCATTTTTTGCACATTAATAGCTGACATCTAGGAAGATCATCTTCTATGCCAAGCACTTCAACAAATTATCTCATTTAACTCTCATAATTCTGGGATGAGAATGTACTTATTACCCCGATCATAGACGTGGAAATGCGGCTTCAGGAAACGCGGGTCATTCTCCCCAGGGGTTCACAGCTAGTGACAGGCAGAGCCCCGGAAAGTGACCATGCCCGCTTACCCACCATCCCTGAGTCCTGCGAGCCGAGGTGGGCCAGGGGTGGGTGGGGTGAGCCCTTACCTGTATGCACCCACTCCTTTCGGTAACCCTGAGGGGCAGGTCAGGGTCATGATCCCACTTACAGCCAGGACACTGAGCCTCATAGGCGGAGAGCCCTGTCTGAAGCCCTGGGTGTGAGAGGGTGCAAGCCCTCCCCTCGTCCTCCCCGGGCCCTTCTCTTCCCTCTGCAGCCCTGGCCCCCACCGGGTATGAGGACCACGCAGGGTGGACAGACAGCAGGTCTCCATCGGGTCCCCACAGTCCAGCCCTGGGAGCCTCCCGGGCCCTCCCCGACCTTGACCTTGGGGAGTTCGTGGCTGTGCCCCTGGCATGGCTGGGGGGCGGGGGGACCTGGAGAGGAGGCAGAGAGACGGCACCACGTGCAGCTCATTCCACTGCAGGAAGCCCGATCCCAACACCGATGCTCCTGCATCTCCCACGCAGCTCCTGTGAGCGGCCCCCAAGGAATCGACAGGGATCCCATCCTGCCCCGCTCCCGGCTGGCTGGCCTGGAGGGTCCAGTAAAGGCCCAGGAGGCCTGGACTGACATGGCCCAGGGCACTTTCCCTGGCAGCTCCTCCGTCATCACAAGAACGGTCCCGGAGGACTTGGCCCCCTTGTAGGTCCCGGGAAACTGGGCCCCTTGCAGTCTGGATGCCCTGGGTCCCTCTGAACCAGGTGGACCAGCTCCGGCTGCGGCCCCAGCTCCTGGGAAAGGTAGTTCTGTTGTCTGCGTCTCAGGTCCTCACATGGGGAGTGAGATGGGCAACACCACATTACAGAGCCCTGGGGGTTAGTCACATACGCATCCGCTGAGTCCGGTTGTGCTGGGCTCAGTGAGCCGTGGTCGCTGGGGGTCACCCCCTTTCACTAACCCTCACCCGAGGGCATGTTTCCATCGACATTTAGGGAGAGTGGAAGAGAGAGGGAAAGACAGAGAGAAACATCGATGTGAGAGGGACACAAGCCACTCACAACAGTGACGGCGAACCTATGACACGCGTGTCAGAGGTGACATGCGACCTCATTTTTTTGGTTGATTTTTCTTTGTTAAATGGCATTTAAATATATAAAATAAATATCAAAAATATGTCTTTGTTTTACTATGGTTGCAGTTATCAAAAAACTTCTATAGGTGACACAGCACCAGAGTTAAGTTAGGGTTTTTCAAAATGCTGACACGCCGAGCGCAGAAGGTTCCCATCACTGACTTACAAGCTGAGCAAGCCAAGGACAGCGTGACCTTGAGTGAGAGACGCACTGGCGGCCGCTGGGGCCCGGCCTGTCTCAGGAAGGCCCACTGGCGGCCAGTCCCGTCCCCGGGCCAGTGGGGCTCAGCTGGGCAGCAGGCAGCAAAGGTGCGTTTGTTGAGCCCCAGGGCCCCCTGGGAACTTGGAGTGATCCGTCCGTTGGCGGGGAGGCCCGGCCAGGCCTTCTCCAAGGGCTTTGGGCGGGTCCGGCCCCTCAGTGGTGGGTGGCGGTGGGGCCTCTCTGGCACTGTTAGAGCAGACGCGGGTGGAAAGCTTCCCCGATGGCCAGGCAAAAAGACCCACCGAATGGCGGCGTTCCAGCTGCCCGCGTGCCCATCGTGCCCTCCTCTGGGGCCGTGGCCAGTGCTCAGGTCGGCTCTCCTGCATTTGGCAAAAGATAAAGAACGGGCCCACCAGGCACAGGACGGTGACACGGGCCGTGCAGCTCTGGGCAGAGGGGTGGCGAGGTTTCAGAGAGGGGGCAGCATGAGCCTGGGGACGGGTGGACAGGGCTGGGGCAGGCCTGGGGCAGGCCTGGGCCTCTGTGGGTGGGGTGAGCCCAGGGGCGGTACCCCCCCCCACCACCGCTTCTCCCTCACCCTCACTCGGCTTCCTCCAGCGTCTCTCACCCTGTCTTTCAGGA
>NW_006298521.1:1168027-1171020 GCF_000327345.1 Myotis davidii
CTGCAGGAGCACTCGGTGGCCCTCGCAGCAGCTACAGCCTCCTCCACGCAGGTCTCCTACCTGCCTGGAGAGGCCGGAGGTGCCCGTGCAAGTGGGGTGGCCAACGCGGGAGCCTGCAGAGGCGGATGCACACGAGGCGGAGCCGCCACCTGCTGGTAGACAAGGGCACAGCAGGCAGCGACACTTTCTGGTTGCAGGTGTGTTAGGGCCCGGCCCTTGGCTGTCAGGACGCCGGGGTGGGGGTGGGAGGGTGGGAGCATCTGTGTTTTTTGTTTTTAATTATTTTATTGATTTTTTTACAGAGAGGAAGGGAGAGGGATAGAGAGTTAGAAACATCGATCAGCTGCCTCCTGCACGCTCCCTACTGGGGATGTGCCCGCAACCAAGGTACATGCCCCTGACCGGAATCGAACCTGGGACCCTTCAGTCCGCAGGCCGATGCTCTGTCCACTGAGCCAAACCGGTTAGGGCGCATCTGTGTCTTTTCCTGAACATTCCTACCAGCCCACACGAGTTGCCTCATGCTCCTTGGCAGTCAGCCCCCACCACCCCGTCCCAGCGAACACTTCGGTTTGGCACACATAGGGTTGTACTGTGTACACTTTGGGGTCAGGTACATGTTTCTGGTTCCTGCAATGGGGGGGGGCTCGTGGGGTTGTGGGGGCTCACTGGAGGGTAAGGGGGGACGAGCAGGGCTTGGGGCTCAGGCTCTCTCCCTGTAAACCACTCCCCACCACCAGCCGTGTGACCTGGGCAAGCGGGGCGGCTCCCCTGCGGCCTCCTCACCTGTGGAAGGAGGGTACCTCCCCGTGTGGGCGTCCCTTTTGTAATCAGCCCACGCCCGGAATTTCAAAGAGCCCGTCAGCACAGATGAGCAATGAAGCCAGCATTAACTGTGCCATCTGGGTGGTGGGTGTTCGGATGCAGGCTGTACGATTCTTCCCGTTTTCCTGCATGATTGAAATGTTTTGTAATCAAATGAAAAAAAAGCGAGACACAACAAAACGGAGCCTCTGGGCTGTGTGTGTCCGTGTCACACCGTGACGGGCCGTCCAAGGGAGAGGAGTGGGGAGGGCGACACACCTGGACGGTGGCTCTGCGGTCCAGCCGCGCTCAGGCACTCACCAGTGTCGCCAGAGCCCGCCGCTGGCTACCAGCAGGGGGCGCACTCACAGCAGGCCGATGTCCAAAGTGTTCAAGCCCCGTTTTCCTGTGGGAACCTTTTATAACAGCGGTTCTCAACCTGTGGGTCGCGACCCCTTTGTTGGTCGAATGACCCTTTCACAGGGGTCGCCTAAGACCATCGGAAAACATATATAATTACATATTGTTTTTGTGATGAATCACTATGCTTTAATGATGTTCAATTTGTGACAATGAAATTGGGGGTCACCACATGAGCTGTATTAAAGGGTCGCGGCGTTAGGAAGGTTGAGAACCGCTGTTTTATAACGATGCACAGCTCTGAGTTAAAGCCGGCCCGTGTGTTACTGGTGCCCACAGCGGCCTCGGGCTCTGCCTCCCTCTCACCTGCGCCCATCGCCTGTGTGACCCCACCTCACGCCCTTGGCTTCTGTACCTGCTTATACGTCTGTGTCTCCCGCGACAGGTGGGGGTCCTGGCAAAGCTTCCAGGATGTGAAGAGTGACAGCGTGCCCTGAATGAGCCGACCTCGCCTCAAAACGCACCCCCCCTTCCCTGCCCAGTGTGGGGGGCTTCACTGCACCCCTGTGCTCCCCACAGCTGGCTTATCCAGCCCCAGCACCTGTGCTCCTGATGGGGTCATCTGGGAGGCAGTGGGGCCAGTTGCCCCGCTGGGCCCCCCCTTTGTGGGCTGCATCGTGTTCCTCCGAAAGATATGACCGTGTCCTGACCTCCAGCACCTCAGCCTGTGACCGTATTGGGAAACGGTCAGTGCAGGCCACTCGGGCTCCTAATCGAATAGGCCTGGTGTCCGTACAAAAAGGGGAGGCTCGGACACAGACTGGCACACAGGGAGAAGCCGCGTGGAGACGGGGGCAGAGACGGGAGATGAAGCCAGCGAACCCCAAAGATCTCCCGCAGTGACGGGGTGCGGGGTGGGGTCGGGGGCTGGCAGCCTCCTGCAGAGCTCTCGGAGGGAGCAGCCGTGCCCCCCTATATTGTGGCCTCCAGACCGTGAGCACCTGCACATTTCTGTCGCCTAAACCCCAGCTTGTGGCTCTGTCATGGCAGCCCCGGGCACCGGTACGCCCGCACCGGCTTCCCCGAAGGGAGTGTGCTCGCCGCTGCTCACGTCCAGAACAGGCCGTGGCTGCTCAGGAAGCAGGGACCGCAGGACCGGCAGCAGCAGGAAGTGCGTCCGCAGTGGGCGGATGCGTGTCAGGGTGGCCAGGGAGCTGCGCGCCCCGCAGGGGTCAGACACAGCTCCGTGGGCATCCTGGGAGCAACCCCGTCGCCAGCGCCCTCCCCTCTGCCTGTCTGACAGGGCAGGCCCTGCTCTGAGTCCTCATGGTGCCAGATTAACCGAGGTCGTCTGCAGATGCTTTGCCTCTGGGAGCCCTGTGGGCCTGGCTGGGGAGGGAGGCGGTGAGGTCCGTCTTTACGTTTCTGAAACGGCATAGCCCACCGTTACTCCCTGGCTACGAGCTCCCAGTTAACCCCTTCCCCAACAATTTTTTTGTTAAAAACGTTTCTTTTTCAGACTAATTTTTTTATTTTGGTTCTATATAGTATTTTTGATGCTGGTTATGAAAACAGTTTGTAACTCGTCTTCCTATAAACCATATTTTTTTACCATATTTTCTTAGTATACTCGTCGACGACTGAAAAAGAACATTTTGTGAAAACGAGTATACACGTTTCTGCCGGGGAAGGGGTTAAAGTCCTCCGTCTCCAGGATCTGGCCCTGCCTGGCTCTCAGGCCACGGCCACAGGCCCCCGTCCCCTCCACCCCGCGCTGCCCCAGGCCCTCCCCATGCCAACCACAGCGGACATCCCGTCACTTCTCCCTC
>NW_006298521.1:1171166-1171924 GCF_000327345.1 Myotis davidii
CCGGTCCGGCTGTCGTGGCCAATGATAAGCTGCCGCCAACAGCTGCTGCGTGTCCCCAGCCCTTTGCGCCCGGCCCTTCAAGAAACCCCCGTGCAGGAGAGAGGTGCCTGGGCGGAACCCAGTCATCCTGGGCCTGCGAGCTGGAGACCCCATTACTGCAGGCACCCCCCCCCCAGTGCAAAACACCTCCCTCCCCTCCCTCTGGCAAATTCCAGGTCGCTCTTCAAGGCTAGCCCGTGGCTAGCGGTCCCCTGGTATGTATTCGTCCCTCTTTCACCCCATTATAGAATCACTGTCCAGCCGCAGGCTGGCCAGCGGGTCTCCCAGCCTCCAGGCAGCGGGGTGGTCACGGGGCTGAACGCCTGCCGGTGGGTGGGAGCGGAGGGGACACGCTTTCCTGCCAGGCCTCCAGCGGGGAGCACGCGGACCCCTTTCCTCCTCCCTGCTGCCCCAGTGTGACCTGAGGGTGGCAGCTGGGGCCTTCCTGGGTGGCACCGCTCACCTTGGGATTTTACAAAAGCAATAAACTTGTTTTGCTGAAGCCACTCCTGTTTGGGGTCTGTTCCCAGGAGCCAGCGGAGTGGGGTCGGGGGGAGGGGGGGAAGCAGACTCCCTGGGCTCCACCCCAGGTCCCACTGCCCAAGGCGTGAGCTTGGCCACTCACTCAACACTCGTCTCAGGCTCCGCCCCTGGGGGGCGTGAGGAGTCCAGTCCCACCCCTGGCTGCGAGGGGCCCAGCGGCCTCGGCTCCCCAGGGA
>NW_006298521.1:1172023-1172387 GCF_000327345.1 Myotis davidii
GCTCCCGCTCCTGGGGACACGCAGGGGGAGGTTAGCAGGTGCTTGGCCCACGGTGGAAGGTGAAGTTAGGGGACTTCTGGGCCAAGTAGTGTTTGTCTTTTAACGCCCCCTGAGGATATGTGTGGTTGTTTTTTTTTATTTTTGAGAGAGAGAGGAAGGGAGAGAGAGGAAAACGCCAATGAGAAACATTGATTGGGGGGTCGAACCCTCAACCTAGGTGTATGCCCTGACCGTTAGTCACACCTGCAACCTTTTGGGGTACCACCCTCCAACCAAGCGAGCCTCCGGCAGGGCGAGTGTATTTTTTTGAATAAACGTGACTCTTCCAGGTGACGGCGTTTATACATGAATGACAGAGGGGGGG
>NW_006298521.1:1172503-1173600 GCF_000327345.1 Myotis davidii
TCGTCCGTGGCGTGGTTGGTACAGACTTCCTTCATGTAGTTTCTCCTGATCATAAAACGAGAAGCCGTCAGCAGAGGCCTGGCGCCCTCGCCTGCCTTCTTGTGATATCGCGGAGAGCCGCCCACTTCTTGCTGTTAATCCTCCCCCGAGAATATTTTTCCCTTGATTTTTAGAGAGAGTGGAAAGGAGTGGGAGAGACAGAGAGAAACACCGATGTGAGAGACACACCGATTGGCTGCCTCCTGCACACGCCCGACCGGACTGGGACGGGGATCCAACCTGTGACCTTCCAGTCTGAGGGCCGACGCGCTAACCACTGAGCACCAGCTAGGGCAGAGCCCACCCGCTTGTTGTCCCAGGATGCCTCGCTGCATCTCGTCACCGCAGAGCGTCTAGACTGCGGACCCTCCTGGTTCCAGGGTCCCACCTCCACAGCGTGACTGGGGAGCGTGCTCGCCCCAGACTTCTTCAGACCATGTCTTTACGCCCCTTTAGTCACAGGCGTGACGGAGGGACCCACAGGCAAACAGGTGCCACACGTCTGACTGGAGAAATACAGGTGGCCCCTTCTGAGTTCCAGGCAGGAGCGTGGTGGGTGGACAGACACACAAGTAATCGCACTGTGGGTTTGGTGACAGTCCCCTGCTGACCGGCGCTGACAGCCGGCAGCCGGAACCCGGAGCCACCCTCGGGGCCTGTGTGTGCCCAGAGCAGCCCTCCCCGCAGTGGGTGGCGGGCACTGCCTCCTCCATGTCTCAGCACCCTCCCGGGACTCCCGGCGCCCACCGAGTACCCATCACCCGTGTGCCAGCCACTGGGGGTCCCAGGGACAGGCGAGGAGCCCATTGAGGGGTGTCTGCAGGATGCCCACTGGTGCCCGCTGGATGGCATCGCAGTCCCCTGGTCTGTGGGGGCCCTGCTTTCCAAGCCCTTAATTTCTGGCTTCTTCGCTCTGGGCCTGCCCCCCTTTCTGTTGGCATTCTTCGCCAGGAGGCCGTGCCAGAGCCAAGCCGCCACCACCACCACCACCACCACCACGGGGCCTCCTGGGCAGAGCTCTTACCAGCCTACAGTGGACCTCGGGACTGAGGGGAAGG
>NW_006298521.1:1173677-1175034 GCF_000327345.1 Myotis davidii
TGCGCAGGTCACGCTGCTGCCGCCGCTGCTGCCGCTCGCACAGCACCTCGGCGCGGGCCCTCTCCACCCTCTGCCGGTCCCAGTCCGCGTCTCGCTGGCGCTCTTCCTCCTGGAGCCTCTGGAGAGAGGTGACTCTCACCACCTGTCCCCACAGAGGAGCCCGGGGAACGGGCTGGGAGAACCGGCCTCTCATTTTACAGATGGGGAAACTGAGGCTCTGGTGGGCAGGCAGAGGAGACCCCCCCAGACAAACCCAGGTGCCCCGGCCCCGTCCCACACTTGGGGGCACTGGGCACACGAGTGGGCAGGCTGCTGCTTCTGGCTGAACACTGGGACCAACTGGTCGCTTCTAGAACCTTCTGATGCTACAATGAGTTCATGATCTCAGGTAAATTTCTGCATCTTAGCTCATTTTTTTTTAATCCTCACCCGAGGTCATTTTCCCATGGCTTTTTAGAGAAAGCAGGAGAGAGAGAGAAAGATCAATGTGAGACACACACGATTGGTTGCCTCCTCAACGAGCCATGACCAGGGCCCAGCCCCGGGGAGGAGCCTGCAACCGAGGTACGTGCCCTTGACAGGAATCGAACCTGGGACCCTTCCGTCCACAGGCCGATGCCCTACCCACTGAGCCACACCGGCCGGGGCTCTCTGCTCATTCCACATTGCCTTCCAGACCTTCTCTAAAACCCACTGGCTCTTAGGAGAGGAAACAGCGTTAATGCAGCTGGTGGCGGGGGGCAGTCAACCCCTACGCGTGGGCAGTGTCACCCGCCAATCTGAGTTACTTCCAAGCCCTCCTTCCCTCCTGGGCTCAGGGCAGGGCCTCCTCCCACCAGAGGAGCAGGGGAGGTGGGCAGCCACCAGGGCCCAGCCCTCACCCAGGGATGGAAAGGCAGGCTGGGCCTGGCCTGGCCACCTGCAGGGCAAGTGACGTTGGCTGCCACGTGAACCTGTTTTCCCACCTGCACCCTGAGCCCTGGCTCAGATGCTTTCCTCACCCAGCTCCCTGCAGAGGGGCTGCGGGCTGTGGGCAGGGGTGTTCTGAGTGGTGAGACTTAATGTTTGTTTTTTCCCCTTTTTGATTGCTGTTTGCTGATTTTCACGAAAATTGGAAATCAGTGCAAATTGCTGCTTTCAGGACAGTGGCCGGACCTTCCACCAGGCGGCTGGGCTGCGGGAGTGGTGCTGGCTGCTCACCTGCCTGGCTCGCTCGCGCTCCCCCCACTCAGGTCTCCGTTCCAATGTCACTCCTCAGGCCCGGTGACCCGCTCGGCCCAGCCTCACTTTCCTCCCCAGCACCCACCACCTGAGCACCTGGCCCTTGTCACCACCCCTGATGCAACGTAAACCCCTT
>NW_006298521.1:1175391-1179213 GCF_000327345.1 Myotis davidii
AGGCCATCCTCACCCTGGCCGGGCCTCACTCACGGGCCGCTCTGTGCCCCGCCCTGGGCCTGGTCACCCCGATGTGGCCCCTGGTCACCCCGATGTGGCCTGGTCACCCCAATGTGGCCCCTGGTCACCTCAATGTGGCCCTGGTCACCCCGATGTGGCCCTGGTCACCCCGATGTGGCCTTGTCACCCAATGTGGCCCCTGGTCACCCCGATGTGCCCGCAGGCCACAAGGAACACCCAGAGAGATTGGCAACAGCAGTGACTTAAAGGGGGAAACACACGGTCACCTCAGAGCTCCCGGTGCAGCCAGGAAACTCCTGGCCAAACCCCTGCTCACGAGGGTGGCGATGGCGGGGCGGCCTGGCCCTGCGACCTGGCGCCAGCCACCTCCCTCTCTGGCTGCAGCCATTTCTCTGCCAAGTCAGGAGGTGGACTGGACGTTCCCCAGCGTTACCGGGTCCCCTAGCGATGGGCAGGTGGGCTCTCTGCAGGGTGCGGGCACGCCTGGGCGCCCAGAAGGGGGCAGCTGGATGGCACTGCATGAGCACCTGCCTCGCACGGAAGGCTGATCAGACACTGGGCTCGCTGGGTCGGGAAGGCCCATCTCCGGTCAGATCAGCGCTGGGCGTCCCTAGGAAGTCAGCCCCCCCAAGACTCCCTCTATCAACGACGCTGGGCTGGCCCCGCCCTCCGTAGGGCTGATGAACACAGTGACCAATGAGGGCAGCTGCCTGTGGCCAGGATTTAAAACAAAGGCCATGCTGATGAGTCTGACAACAGGCCAGAGGTTCCAACACGTGACGTGCATACCTGGTTTAGTCCCACGACCTCACACTTACAAAATGGTACTATTAGGCCGTAAAAATAGCATGTGCTTCACAACTCTTTCTCACGTGTGCGCGCACACACGTATAAAACAATGACGAGGTTGCCAGTAGTTAGAGCGGCGGCCCACACACCGAAGTGTCTCGGGTTCCATTCCTGGCCAAGGGCACGTCCCTGGGTTGCAGGTTTGATCCCCTGGCCAGCATGCCAGTAGTTAGAGCGGCGGCCCACACACCGAAGTGTCTCGGGTTCCATTCCTGGCCAAGGGCACGTCCCTGGGTTGCAGGTTTGATCCCCACCCCGGTTGGGGCATCTTCTGGAGGCGACCCACTGATGTGTTTCTCTCACATTGATGTGTGTCTCTCTCCTCCTCTTCTCTCCCCTCCCCCCTCCCACCCTCTCTGAAAATCATTGAAAAAAATCTCATTGGGTGAGGATTAACCAAACAGCAGATAAAAATGATGAGGGTGGGAAGCCAGGTGAGCAGCGCTCAGGTTCTCCTCCTGCTCTGCAGGGACCATCTCCCACGCTCCACTGTGCAGACCGCTGTCTGCTCAAGCAACTCATCCGGTCAGGGCATACAGGCACCTGGCCCTGGCCTGTGTGCTCAGTGGATAGAGCACCGGCCTGAGGACTGAGGAATCCCGGTTTGTATCTGGTCAAGGGCACATGCCGGGGTTTAAGCTCCACCCCCAACCCCCAATAGGGGGCGTGCAGGAGGCAGAAGATCAGTGATTCTGTCTCATCACTGATGTTTCCCTCTCTCCCTCTCCCTTCCTCTCTGAAATCAATTAAAGAAAGAAGAAAGCCTGGAGGGAAGTCTAATTTCCAAAGGACCGGGAAACCTGAAGGCCCTCCGCATGGCGGGCGGGAGAGGGGTGCTGTGAGGGTCCGGCAGAGCCCAGGGAGCAGGGGACGGTCAGGAGACCGCCCGGTGAGCACCCTCATGGCACCGTGGCCCCGCTCCAGAGTGCTGTGCACCGGCCCCAGGTGAGGACTCTGAGGCTGGTAAAGAAGAACCGAAACCAGACGGCGGCAGGGCAGTGCCCGCTGGCACCCCTGGGGCAGAGGTCACTGTCCTCACGTTAGAGACGCACCCGAGGCTGAGAAAGGGGAGCTGACCCACCCCACTCGCCGCTGGTTTGCGCTTTCACACCCGGATTCAGAGCTCAGGAGCCGGGCCGGAGCCTAAGCCAGCAGGTGGTCATCCCCCGAGGGGTCCCAGTCTGCGAGAGGGCACAGGCCCTGCTGAGGGAACCCCCCCCCCCCCCCCCCGCGGCCATGTCAGGGTTCCGGTTCGTGATGTGGCCCAGAGGACGGACTGAGCCCGGGACCAGGGAGCCTGGCGCCCGGTGGAGCGGTGGGTGCTGGTCCTCCCGCCCCGGGCGCGGTTACCTGGGTCTTGTTGAATTGTTTCACAGCCGCGGAGACCGCCCTCCTGGTGGCGCGTTCCCGATGCTGTAAGTTCTGGGCCGTCTGGTCAGACTGCAGCCAGGCCTCCGTGTACAGGTCCTCTGGGGCAAGCACGCAGTCAGGCTGCGCCCCCGTCCCTCCCGGTGCGCGGGCTGACCTGTGTCCGCTCCTACCCGCCCGCACCCACAGAACCCAGATGCCTCGGGCTGCAGAGAGCCCCGTGTCCGCTCCTATCCACCCGCATCCACCGAACCCAGATGCCTCGGGCTGCAGGGAGACCCAGGCCCTAGTTCAAGTAAAGCTCTAGGTCAGCGCCTGGACGGAAGGGTCAGCAGTCGCTACTGTGGATTGGCAATGCCTGCCATGGACTGGCGGTGTCTGCTGTGGATTGGTAATGTCTGCTGTGGATTGGTAGTATAGGCTGTGGATTGGTAATGCCTGCCGTGGATTGGTAGTATTGGCTGTGGATTGGTAATGCCTGCCGTGGATTGGTAATGCCGGCTGTGGATTGGCACTGTCTGCCGTGGAGTGGTCGTGTTGGCTGTGGATTGGCAGTGTCTGCCGTGGATTGGTCGTGTTGGCTGTGGATTGGTAATGCCTGCCATGGACTGGCAGTGTCTGCCATGGATTGGTAATGTCGCTGTGGATTGGCACTGTCTGCCGTGGATTGGTCGTGTCCGCTGTGGTCCTGGGACAGGGAGCAGTGGGCTCCTTGCCCTCCACGACTTCTCAGGCCCCTACATCCTTACAACCTGCAAGGGATGGTGGAGCCCAGCGAAAAGGAGCTCTGCCATGGGAACCGGCTGGGGCTCCGCAGAGGAGGGAGGTCAGGGCAGAAGCACTTGGACAGCGAGGAGAAGAAGGAGCAGGGGTCAAAGGTCGAGCGTCCAAACAGCGAACGTAAAGCACTGGGTCAGACAGTCTCCTAGCCCAGCCCGGACCGCCCAGCTCTGCCCACCTGACCTGCTTACCACCGACCTGAGCCTCCGGCCTCCCCTGTGAGGCAGGGCGGCCCTACTTTGCAGGGTTGTCACATTTAAAAAGTCAGTAATAAAGAAGGTTCTTTGTACGGCGTTTGTGCCTGGGGTCCCTTCTACGTCTCCAAAAACAAAGACCAATATAGAGGTGATGGAATATACAACTGCACACCTGAAACCTCTATAGCTGTATTAACCAGTGTCACCCCAATTAATCCCCAATAAATCCCAATTAAAGGAAAAAAGACCAAACTCTTTCCTGGTGAGTTCTGGCCTCTGCTCACCTTCAGCTTCACCTCTCACCTTGCGTTACCCTGGCCGTTCATTTAACACAGAAGTTTGGCAACCCTTACGTGGGCCGGCCCACCCGCTGCTGGGAACCCGGGTGGAGTGGTGCCTCCCGGGAGCTTACAGTCCAGGAGATGAGCCGGATGAAAACAAGCAAACCCGAAATAGACGCGTCACTGCAGACTGTTTACCAAGGGGAGGGAAAGGCCCCTGGGAGGGAGGTGTGGGGAGCACTGGGGGGAGGGAAAGGCCACTGGGAGGGAGGTGTGGGGAGCACTGGGGGGAGGGAAAGGCCACTGGGAGGGAGGGGTGGGGGGCA
>NW_006298521.1:1179245-1184913 GCF_000327345.1 Myotis davidii
ACAGGCGGGTGACGGTGGGAGTCAGAGAGCTTTTAGGAGGAGGTGGCACTTGAGCTCAGTCCTGAGGGACGCAGGGAGCTGGGTGCAGAGGTTCAGAAGTGGGGAAGCATTTGTCGGGACCCAGACGTGCACGTCAGCCAGAGTGGCTGGGACACAGTGAGTGGGGTGACACTGGAGGGCTGGGCAGGGGCCCAGCGTGCAGGGCTCTGTAGGCTGTGGGCAGACTTTGCAGTTTATTCTGTATGTAATGGGAAGCCATTAGTGGGTTTGAGCTGGGCTGGAGGGACGAGGGGGAACACTGTTCACCTGACACTGTTTAGAAAGCAGCTCTCTGACTGCTGTGTTGAGAATGGGCCAGAGAGGAGCAAGAAGGAAGGGGGAACTAGGAAGCCTGGTCCGTGCAGATAAAAAAGGTGGGGCTTGCATCGCAGCCGTGACAGTGGGATGGGAGACGTGGACAGTCCAAAGTATCTGCAGGTGTAAGAAGGGACAGAAGCTGAGGTTGCCTTGGAGACAAGACGGGGGTCCAGGAGGACGTCCAGGCTTCTGGATTGACTAAGGGAAGGAGGTGACATGAGTGAGGGAGGAAGGTGGCGGGAGGAGCAAGTCCAGGGAGAAATGCAGGGTGTGTCCAGGATGGTGTGAGATGCGCGCTGAGATGTCTGGGGTCCAGCTCGAGGACCCAGTCCAAGGCTGAGACAAAGGCTCAGCCAGAGACGGACAAACGGAGCACCTGTGACTGAGCACCTGTCAACAGGTATTTACCCACGTGCCAGGCACTCAGGAAGGAGCAGTGGATATAACAGACACGATCCCCTGCCTTCATGGCGCTTAGGAGATGACACTGGGGAGAGGAGTGACAAATACATAACCGGACAGCATGTCACTGAGCAATGCGGTGGGGAAAATACAGCAAGGAAAGGGACAGGGAGCGGGGGTGGGGGAGGGTACGGGGTTGCCTTTTATAATAGCGGTCAGTGGAGCCCTCACTGGTAAGACAACATTTTAGCAAAGACCGGAAGGAGGAGAGAGGCAACCGTGCAAATATCTGGGGAAATATGTTTCCAGACAGAGGGAACCGCAGGTGCAAAGGTCTTGAGGCAGAAGTGAGCCTGACACACGTACCTTCTAGGAATAGCGAGGAAACCAGTGTGGCAAGGATGAGATGAATGAGGGGCGGCCTAGTAGGAGATACAGTCAGACTGAAGGCCTTCTTGGTCCTTGAAATAAATCTGGTTTTTACTGAGTGAAATGTGAAGCTATTGGAAGACGGTGAGCAAAGGCGCTAGCTTAGCTTTTAGCAGGATCGTCCTGGCGGCCGGGCTGAAGAGACGAGGTCCCAAGGGGACAAGGGCAGCAGCAGGGAGACCGGCAGAGGCCACGGCAGCACTCCAGCTGAGACAGCTGACAGCTTAGTCCAGAGTGCCGATGGCAGAGGCGGTGAAAGGCAGTGAGACCTGGGTGACTTCTGTTGGACTGCATGTAGCATGTGAGGGGAACGCAAGAGTCAAGGTGACTTGGGGCTGGGGCTGGGCAAGTGCAAGAACTCCCCGTGGACAGAGGAGCAAGGCCAGGTGCGGACTCGCCCTGACAGAAGCCGGACCCAGGGAGGCCCCTGGTCTCCCCGCAGACCATCAGCAGCCCGAGAGCAGGGGCTGGTTCTGAGCTACGAGGGGCCCAGCACCCACAGCAGCTCAGACAGAGCGCGTGCTCAGGAAGGGTTTCCTGCATGACTGCCATGTGGCTGGAGAGGTTTCCACCCTGGACCACAGGCTCTGACGTCTCTCGCCCTCCACGGCCCAAGCAATACATAATAAAACTTCCATAAAACAAAACCCAAGTGGGAGTTGATTTGCTAAGAGCGCACCGAAATCACCGTGGGTGCTGTTTCCTCACCTGCGCGTTTCTGGTCGGCCCGGGCTTTCTCCCACTCCCTCTGCTGCTGCAGGAACCATTCTCTGTTTTGTTCCTGTTGGAATCTCTGCCTCGCATGGAAGTTTAAATCCTCTCCCATGAACCTCTGCATCCCCGACACTGTGTTCCGCGCATCGCTGTCTCCCTGCCTGGCGGGGAACTCTCTCCTGCGGGCGAGGGGGTCCAAAAGGTCGAATTCCCGCCGGGTCTCCGGCTTCTGGAAGCTCTGCTGGAAGTCGCGGAGAGCTTTGCAGAGATGTCTCCGCCCCCTTCGTTCCCGGTTCTCTAATATGCACATCATTTTGTCATTGCGCCTCAGTTCAGCAGCTAGAAGAGACATAGGTTGTCCATAAGCTTAAGATTCAGTGGGAAAAATCAATTGGATTCCACCTTAAAAAATAATTTTTAGTGATTCTAAAAGGAATAAAACCCTCCAAAAACGTAACATCCATTCAAAGACTAGAATCCTGAATGTACAAAGGTTTTGAGTCCGATGCCTGGTCTGGGTACATTCCTAGATTTCGGGTTCGAACCCTGGTCGGGGCTCATATGGGACGCAACCAATTGATGTTTTCCTCTCACTTTGATGTTTCTCTCTCTCTCCTCCCCCTTCCTCTCTCTGTAAAAAAAACCCCAAATCAATAAAAACATATCCTTCAGTGAAGGTTTTAAAAAATACAAAATTAAATATTTTAACTTTTTTAAAAAAATATATATATATATATATTATTTATTTTTTACAGAGAGGAAGGGAGAGGAATAGAGAGCCAGAAACATCGATGAGAGAGACACCGATTAGCTGCCTCCTGCACACCTCCCACCGGGGATGTGCCTGCAACCAAGGTATATGCCCTGGACCGGAATCGAACCTGGGACCTTTCAGTCTGCAGGCCGACGCTCTATCCACTGAGCCAAACCAGCCAGGGCACAAAATTAAATATTTTAATAGGTCGCAAAGGATCTATTCAATATTATACCAGTTATTTTAAAGAGGGAGGAAGAAAAGAATGACAGGGTGGGGAATATACATATATTTTCAAAAATCATTCTTAAAATATATCTAAAGCCCATTTGGCAAAAAGGTAACATCTAATCTAGTGGTGGGTGCATGTGTATGTGTCACATCATTTTTGTGAGTTTGACTTATTTTTAACCGTTTGGCTGCTGACGTATTTTTTCGGACATATGCCAAAACTGCGGCACTAATTGCGCATGTATGGGAAAAAATGTAAAACACTTTTTATACAATAAACTCACTTGTATTGCTTTGCAACAACAAAAATTAAAAAATACCAATTGTTTACATAAATTTGTTTTAATTAATTTTGTGAATAAAATTGGCATTGTTTTCACCGTTATTTAACAGAAAAAAAGTAGATTTGAAATATGTAATATTATTAGAACAATTAAAAATCGTATGCTCCGAAAACGCAACGTGCTTCACTGGACGCACACATTCTAGTGTTTGGAGCAGCATTGTCACGCTCTCCGCCGTCTTGGCATAAAAAAAACAGGAGCGCTGTCGCGCGCTTCGCATTTTTGGAGTAACATAAGAAGAGCGATAGCGCTCCTTAGCAGTCAAACGGTTAAACTAAAAATATAAAAGGGAAAACATTAAAAAACATAGAACTGTATAAAGAAAATAAACTTCACTCTTAATTTCATCACTCCAACATTACAACATTTGGCCTATTTACTTTCTTTTTCTAAGCATGTCTTCCACATGTTTAAAAAGGTAACCGAGTACCCATTGTATATTAAATTTTGTACCCTGCTTTTTTTCATTTTTTTTAAACAGGAAAAAATAACCAAATTTATTATATATGTACATATGGGAGTTCTGTAAGAATATGGGGCCCCCTCGTCTGCCTATTTGAAAATTTCTTACAGTGCTTTATGAAATAAACTCAAAGTGTTGCACATGATGAGAATGCTGCTTGAAACTTTTATCTAAAAGCAAGAACACTATCATTTGAACTATGCCTGGTTCTGACTCAGCTTGGGGGCGCGAGCTGGGGTCTGAGTGTGTCACTAGTGTAAGAGCTGTCCCCGGCAGAAGATCTTGAACTCTCAGAAGAGTGTGTGTGTGTTTAAGGCTTTTCATATCCAGTTGGTGTGTTTTTTTTTGGAAAACACATTTATCCTCAAAATGTATTTTTTAGAGCACACACAGGATTCAATAGCTGTTTTTCTTTTAACAGAGGGAGAATCAGTGCATTAAGTTGAGCACAAGCAATTGTGAAATTTTAAAAGGAGGAAGAGAGGAAAAAGGACCAGCTCTCACACAGGTGAAGAATGAGGGCTGGTGTCAAAGGCATGCAGCCCTACCCTGCTAGACAGACGTCTAGGAAACGCTCACCAAACGTTTCGTGCCTGGCTTTCTCAGTTGCTTCTTTTATCTTCCGGTCACACACCTGAATATCCCAGGTTTTTGTATCTCCCTGGAATGGAAAACGAGGGGAGAGGAGTTAAAATCAGATAAATGTATCCCGTTATTAACAATCCTACTTACCTCTTTATCCTCGACCAACTGTCTTAGTTTCACACCAGGTCTTTTCATACCTGAATGCCTTTGCTTATAGTTGGTTCTTCAACCTGTCCTCTTAACTTCCCTCAGAGCTTCCTTCCACCTGACCTTAGTTTACAGATACTCATCCTCACAACACTGCTTAGGCATCACCTCCTCTGGGAAGCCCTCTCTGATCCCCTCTTCCAGCCCCAGTCTGCATTCCCCTCCTTCACTACATTTTAATGTCTGCCTCCTCCACTGGGCCGTAAACCCTGAAGGTCAAGAATTGCCTCATTCCTCATCTCCTGGGCCCAGTTCAGGCTTGCCACAAAATAGGAATTTTGTCAAATGGACGGACTGAAAGGAACCCCTGACAATGTAGAAAATCTGGCTCTGAGAGAGGAGAGCCCCATTCTAGTCTCTCCTTGGCCACAAACTCCGAGCGGCTCCCTCCCACTGCAGGACTCCATTTGCCTGTCTGGCAAGTGGGAGGGAGTATAATTGTTCTGTTAAGGTTTCTCTCATTCTCAGCAAAGTCAATATATCCTCAGCCTGCTGCCATCTGCAGCGGCGCCTGGATCAAGTTTCACTGGAGGGATTCATCTCTTCCTCTCTCCCACGCCTACCTCTCGCTCCCAACGGGCCCTCCACGTTCCCTCCGGGCCCCTTTCCCTGTGGGGACAAGCGAGCGTCCTACCCCCAGGATCCTGTTCCTGGCGTTGAAGATCTGGTTCTGCCTGCACAGCTCCGCATGCCTCCTCCTGGCCACGCAAAAGGACTGCTCCAGGTCGTTGGGCTGCACTATATCCATGGCTGGGAATCCCCACGAAGCTCTGAGAGCCTTTAAAACGCACGAGTTAAAAAGAGAAGACCACAACAAGTCAAACCGCAGCCCGGCCGAGCGATGGAGGCTGGCTCCCTGGGCGGTGAGCCGGTGGGGTGTGCGCCTGCTCCCCTGGCTTCCCACACAGCCTCCTGCGACCGCCTCCCGGGCCGCGTTTCCTAGGCAATGTAAACAGCCCGGTTGCTAAGGAACGGCGGCACGCGCCGTGTTCTCGCTCTCCTCTCGCGAGATGCTGTGAAGGCTTTCCCGCGCTTTTCCCGCCCCGCGTGTGAGGACACCGCAGAGGCGAGGAGGGCGCAGCCATGGGCCGTTTGGAGCTGCTGCTCGTGGAGAACTTCAAGTCCTGGCGAGGCCGCCAGGTCATCGGCCCTTTCAGGAGGTTCACCTGCATCATCGGCCCC
>NW_006298521.1:1185898-1186253 GCF_000327345.1 Myotis davidii
GCCGTCCGCCCGGGACCAGCGGGCGGTCTGAGTGTTGCACCGGGTTTCCAAAAGCCAGAGCTTTTCCTAATGAGAAAGCGCACACTGTGAGCTAACCTATCGGAAGGTCATTGCGGAAACGCCTTTCCAGGTCCTGCCTGGACCCCATCCCCGGAAGCCGGGCCCCCCACGAAGCCGGTCGCGGGCTGTTGGGCCGCTGGGCGCCGTGTCCCTCCTCCCTGACTCACTCCGTGAGCCACGTGCTGTTTGTATTCACCGAACGCCCGTCAGATTCTATGAAACCTACGGGGTCGCTGAACCGTCCAGACAGCCGTTATGTTGTTTACACAAGTCGTTTAGGCACAGTGAGACCTTC
>NW_006298521.1:1186426-1207330 GCF_000327345.1 Myotis davidii
TCGGACTTGGGATGTAGTTTTTCTTGGCCACCAGCTCCTACCAATCACAAACCGTCCAGCCTTCGTCCAGCGCCGGGGAGAAACCCTGGATATAGTTAGCCCTTTAGAAGATGTGACAGTCAATATTTATAAAAAGGGTATGACGGAAATCGGGGAAGTTAAATGATTGGCCGTGGCATAATGCTTAAAAATGGGAGAGAGTTGGGTTTAGATCTACATATTAAGCCTCGTAAATGCAGGCCGCTTAGTACTCCACCATAGCTGCATGGAGGGAACCAGTCACATGCGATTTTAATGTAGACAAGACAGTGCTATTTAGACGTGTGTTGGCTATATTTCACTTCCATTGGTGGCCTGGTTTCTTTGCCTCTGGGCTAGGTGGGGTGTTTTTGTTTTTATCATTAAGAGTGAATAACTCCTCTCTCTCTCCTTTCCCCTCTTTTGGTCCCCAGGAAAATCTAATGTCATGGATGCACTTAGTTTTGTCATGGGAGAGAAAACGGCTAATTTAAGAGTGAAACATATTCAAGAACTTATTCATGGAGCACATATTGGAAAGCCTATTTCTTCTTTTGCAAGTGTAAAAATTGTGTATGTGGAGGAAAATGGAGAAGAAAAAACATTTACAAGAATTATTCGAGGTATATTTTTGTAGATGTTTGCTTATGAGTTATTTGAGTTTTCCAGAGTTAAGTCAGATTACCTGTTCAACTAGCATAGTGAACTAGACTTTTTTTCTCTTGGATAACAATTCTCAGAAGTAATAGAACCTGTTTGGTTCTCCACTGGGACTCTTCTTTAAGCAGATTTATTTGTTCAAACTTCTCCATTGTCAAATAGCACTTTTGTACCTGGTTATTAGGTTAAAATAAAGGAGAGCCCACCTTAAAGATAGAGAAGTTATAAAAGTCCTTCCTGGGGTTATTTATGTATATTTATCTTGTTTTTTTTAATGGTGAACTAATTATTTGCATATTTTTGGTTTGTATAGAAAGATCTACCATTGAAAGCAACTTCAGTGAAACATTTGAATTTGTATTTTGTGATTTATTCATGAAATCCTGTTTCCTGAGTAAACTATATATATGTATATATATATGCTTACATATATATACATGTATGTAGGAGGAGTTTACAGAGCCTCTATAAAAGTGTTTCTTGGTGGGTTTGTTGTTGCTATTTTCATTCTGGCCTACTAAAACTTGGTTTTAATATTCTAATGTATAAATACTATTTTATTAACTTTCCCCAAATTTAATCAGGTAATTTTAGAAATACTTATATACTTGTACCTTAATGTCTAATTTAAGCATTTCACCACTTTATTACCTAAGTATCTTCATTGGTTTTCTCACTTTCTTTTGGTTTTTACTCAAAAGTTTCCCATCTCACTAAGGATTCCTTAGTCTACTCTATTTATTTAATAAACCACCATATGTTTGTTTTTCCCATTTTATTAAGGTATAATTGATAAAAATATATATTTAAGCTATACAACTTGATGTTTTAATATACATTGTGAAATAGGTGACATAATCAACCTAATTAACATATGTATCACCTCACCTGGTTACTGTTTTCTTTTGTGTGTGTATGGTGAGAACACTAAGGTCTGCCCTCTTAGCCAATTTAAAGTGTGCAATACAGTATTGTTAACTGTAGTCACATTGCTATGCAATAGATCTCCAGCTTAGCATCTTTTTTTTAAAATATATTTTATTGATTTTTTACAGAGAGGAAGGGAGAGGGATAGAGAGTTAGAAACATCGATGAGAGAGAAACATGGATCAGCTGTCTCCTACACGCCCCCCACCGGGGATGTGCCTGCAACCAAGGTACGTGCCCTTGACCGGAATCGAACCTGGGACCCTTCAGTCCGCAGGCCGACGCTCTATCCACTGAGCCAAACTGGTTCTGGCCAGAGCTTAGCATCTTACCAACTCTCTATTCCTTGACCAGCTCCCCATTTTCTTCTCCCCCAGCCCTGGCAGTCACCATTCTATGCTCTGCTTCTGTGAGTTTTGACTATTTTAAATTCCACATATAAGTAAAATCATGCAGTATTTTTCTTTCTGTGCATGGTTTGTTTCACTTAGCATAATGTCCTCTGGATTCCTCTGTGAAATTGCAAATGGCAAAATTTCCTTCTTTTTTTAGGTTGAATAATATTCTCGTATTTTCTCTACTTACCCACTGATAGACATTTAGATTATTAGCTATTGTGAATACTTCAATAATATGGGAGTACAGATAGCTCTTCAAGGTACTGATTTTATTTTCTTTGAATATATACTCAGAAGGGATTGCTTGATCACAAGGTAGTTCTGTTTTGTTTTGTTTTGTTTATATATTTTTTTTATTGATTTCAGAGAGGAAGGGAGAGGGAGAGAGAGATAGAAACATCAATGATGAGAGAGAATCATTGATTGGCTGCGTCCTGCATGCCCCCTACTGGGGATCAGCCCACAACCTGGGCATGTGCCCTTGACCAGAATTGAACCTGGGACCCTTCAGTCTGCTGGCCGACACTCTATCTACTGAGCCAAACCAGTTAGGGCAGGTAGTTCTGTTTTTAATTTTGAAGAATCTTCATATGGCTTTCTGTAATGGCTGTACCAATTTATATTCCCACCAACAATATACAGAGTTCTCCTTTTCTTCACATCCTCACCAACACTTGCCTTTTTGTCTTTTTTTTAAAATATATTTTATTGATTTTTCACAGAGAGGAAGGGAACAAGATAGAGAGTTAGAAACATCGATGAGAGAGATACATCGATCAGCTGCCTCCTGCACATCTCCCATTGGGGATGTGCCCACAACCCAGGTACATGCCCTTGACCGGAATCGAACCTGGGACCTTTCAGTCCGCAGGCCGACGCTCTATCCACTGAGCCAAACTGGTTTCGGTGCCTTTTTGTCTTTTTTATTGGAACAGGTTTGAGGTGATATCATTGTCGTTTTGATTTGCCTTTTCCTAATCTTTCCTGATATTGAGCACCTTTTCATATACCTGTTGGCCATTTGCATATAATCTTTTGAGAAATGTCCATTCAGGTTCTTTTCTCATTTTAAATTGGGTTATAATACTTTGGTTTTTTGCTACTGAATTGTATGAGTTCCTTATATATTTTGGATATTAACCCCTTGTCATATATGTGGTTTGAAAAGATTTTCTCCTATGCCATTGATTTTGTTTTACACTCTGTAGGTTGTTTCCTTTTCTGGGCAGACGTTTTTTATTTTGATACAGTCCCATTTATCTATTTTTGCTTTTGTTGCTTGTGCTTTTGATAGATGCAAAAAATTACTGACCAGATCAAAGTCAAAAAGCCTTTCACCTGTGTTTTCTTCTATTAGTTTTACAGTTTCAGGTATTACGTTAAGTCTTTAATCCATTTTGAGTTAATTTTCATATGTAGTGTGAGCTAAGGGTTCAGTTTCATTTTATTTGCATGTAGATACACAGTTTTCCCAACACTGTTTATTGAGGAGACCATCTTTCCCCCATTATATGTCTTGGTTCCCTTGTTGATGATCAGTTGACCGTAGATGTACAGATTTCTTCCTGGACACTATTCTGTTCTATCGTTCTATATGTCTGTTTTGATGCCAGTACCATACTGTTTTGATTACTGTAGCTTTGTAGGATAGTTTGAAGTCAAGGAGCATGATACCTTCCACATTTTTTCCTCTAAAGATTTATTTGGCTATTCAGGGTCTTTTATGACCCCATATCAATTTTAGGATTATTCCAGTTCTGCGAAGAATACTGCTGGTATTTTAATAGGAATTACGTGGAATCTTATGTTGCTTTAGGCAGTAAGAATATTTTAATAATATTAATCCTTCTCCCCCCACTTCCCTCCCTTCCACGCTTTCTAAAAATATCAATGGGAAAAAAATATAATCGTGGGTCAGGATTAACAAACAAACAAAAAAAGAGCACCTATACTATTCATGAGGGCTCCACCATCATGACCTAATCACCTCCCAAAGGCCCTACCTACTGATATCATCACCTTTGGGGGTGAGATTTTCAACATGAATTTAAGAGGGACACAAATATTCAGACCATAGCACCATCCTGTTTAAAATTGCAAATGCGTGATTCCAACATACAGAAACTTTCATACCTTCTTCCCAACTCTATTTTACTGAACTCAGAGCACTTACCAATTTCTTTCATATTTATTTTACTTACATATCTTGTTTTTGTCTGTTTCCATAACTGGGATATAAGTTCTTTGAGGTCAGACTTTTGTCTGTTTTGTTTACTGCTACAGGGAACTCATTGGTATGTAGTATACAGTATTTGTTGACTGACTAAATGCATATATTAACATGTATATTATTGCAAAACTGGCATTTCAATAAGAAAAATAATTTTATAAAACTTTCAGCAGTTGATATGTGTCGGATATTTATACTTCCAATGACAGCCTTTATTTACTTTAGGAGGATGCTCAGAATTTCGTTTTGATGATAATCCTGTGAGTCGTTCCACTTATATCGCAGAGTTGGAAAAGATAGGTATATTAATCAAAGCACGGAACTGTCTAGTTTTTCAAGTAAGTAGTTGTAAAGTTTATTTGATTCATGATTTTGAAAAACCATCACTATATTTTACATGTTGGTGTGCTTTACTGTTTTTAAAAGGGAACTGTAGAGTCGATTTCAATGAAAAAACCCAAAGAAAGAACCCAGTTTTTTGAGGAAATCAGCACTTCAGGAGAGCTTATAGGAGAATATGAGGAAAAGAAAAGAAAGTTACAGAAAGCTGAAGAGGATGCACAGTTTAATTTTAATAAAAGAAAAAACATAGCTGCAGAGCGCAAACATGCAAAATTAGAGAAAGATGAGGTAAGGTGTCATGAAGATGTAACCAATTTAGTGTTGGATACAGAAACTGTCAGAATTGCTAGATATTGGCTTGGGGTTACTAATGAGACTCTTTTAATACTACTAGAGGCCCCATGCATGAAGATTCATGCAAAAATGGGCCTCCTTCCCCTGGCTGCTGGCACTGCCTTCACTCCAGCTGGAGCCGCCTTTCCACCTTTCCACGCTGCCCAGAGGCCGGGAGCAGCTGGGGCAGTGTGGAACTCCCCAGCCGCTCAGTGCCTGCATATGCAAATTAACTCACCATCTTTGTTGGGTTAATTTGCATACTCCTGATTGGCTGGTGAGCATTGTGAAGGTACAGTCATTTTGCATCTTTCTCTTTTATTAGTGTAGATAAGACAAATAAAGCCCAATATTCATTAAAGATAAGCCTTTTGAGCATGGCTAGAGTGGCTCAGTGGTTGAGTGTCATCTCATGCACTATGAGGTAACCAGTGCAATGCCTGGTCAGCACATGCCAGGGTTGCGGCTGGATCCCAAGTAGGAGGCATGCAGGAGACAGCTGATTGATTCATTGATGTTTCTATCTCTTCCTCTCCCTTCCTCTCTCTAAAAATCTATAAAAACATATTTTTTTTAAAAAAAGTAAGCCTTTCAGTATGTTTTTCACCATTTAGGTGTGTGTGTTTTCTTAAATAGGGCCACCTGAACTAAAAAGAAGTGTGAAGAGTTTATGCCTTACACGGCAGTGGTTCTCAAACTTCTGCTTCTTGTTCCCTTATGTTCTCAAAAATCACCGGGGCCCTGGCCAGGTTGCTCAGTTGGTTGGAGTGTCATCCCACACACCAAAAGGCTGCAGGTTCTCTCTCCAGTTAGGGTGCATATGAGAAACGACCAATGGATGTTTCTCTCTCACATAGATTTTCTCTCTGTCTCTCCCTCTCCCCCTTCCTCTCTAAGATCAATTAAAAAAACAACATATCCTCGGGTGAGAATTAAAAAAATTATTGGCAACTGCAGAGTTTCTTTTCATGTGGGTTATAACTATCTACCAGTATTTATTGTATTTGAAATTAAAACTGGGAAACTTAAAATATACATTTTAATGATCAATGTATAAGTAATGTATTATATGTTAACATAAATAATATTTTAGTGAAAACACTGCATTTTTTTCTTTTTTTATTTCGGTGACATTGGTTATTGGGATCATATAGGATTCTGTATATTGCATTGTGTGCCCACCACCCAAAGTCAAATCATCTTCCATCACCATATAATAGGCCCCCTTTACCCACTGCTACTGCCCTACTCATTTCCCCCTGGTAACCAACATTCTGTTGTCTATGAGTTTCATTTCATATCCCACATATGAGTGAAACTATATGGTTCTTAGCTTTTTCTAACTGACTTATTTCACTTAGCATAATATTCTCAAGGTACATCCATGTGGTTGCAAATGGCAGTTTTTCATCTTTTCTTACAGCTAGTTGAGTAGTAGTCCATAGGGGAGGTGTGTGTATCACATCTTCTTTATTCAGTCATCTATTGAGGGACACTGACTGTTTCCATTTCTTGGCCACCGTGAATGATGCAGTGAACATAGGGATGCATATATCTTTGCAAATAAATGGTTTTTAATTTTTCAGGTAGATACACAGAAGAGGGATGCTGGGTCACGTGGTAACTGTTCTTAATTTTTTCAGGAACCGCCTTACTGTTTCCATAGTGGCTGTACCAGTTTACATTCCCACCAGAAAACTGCTTTTTTTTTCTAAAACTAAATAATTATAACTGTAACATTGTTTTTAAATTTTTGTAATCTTAATATCTAGCTTAATAAAAGACATGAATTCTCA
Source organism: Myotis davidii (assembly GCF_000327345.1). Lineage (NCBI taxonomy): Eukaryota > Metazoa > Chordata > Mammalia > Chiroptera > Vespertilionidae > Myotis > Myotis davidii. The sequence goes on from NW_006298521.1 coordinate 1,193,131, forward strand.
CATCTGTTTCTGTATTAAATCTTATTTGTGTCAAGGCCTAGCAGCTTTATGCATCATTGGCTTTGCACCATCACTCAGTGCAGATATAAACACAATGAAAAAGGCAAGTTTTAGTATTGCTTTGAAAATAGTTTGACCTCAGGGACTCCCTAAAATAGTGTGGGGGACCCCTAAGAAACAATGGCCACACTTTGCAAATGCTGTCCTGTGGTATTTTCTTGGTACCCTTCACAATGCCTAGTAGAGTACCGCATGTATGGTTGATAATTATTTGTGTTTAGAGTGATCTTTTTAAAATGCAAATCAGATTCTGTCTTCCTCTGGCATAGAACCTCTTCCAGTGCAGTGCTTCCCACTACACCAAGAATCTAGTCTCCTACCCAGCCTTCTGATCTGGCCCCTATTCACCTCTCAGGCCTTAACTTCCTCTACTCTCCTACCACATTGACCTTTAGTATTTATTGAACACCCACACTCCATCCTAGCCGAGCTTTTGCTATTTCCTCTGCCTAGGTAATTGTATGCCTGATTTTTGCATGGCAAATACTCTCTCATTCAAGTTTTCGTAAAAAGCCATTCTCTGTCAGGCATTTGCTGTCCATGCCCCCAATCTAAATTAGCACCCACTCTCTGGTGCTATTGCATTACTCTATTTTGTTTCTTTTATAGCATATATTGCTATATGATATCTTGTTTATTATTTGTTTACTTGTTTACTCAATGACTCCTCTTCACCCCCCTCCCATTAGAATAACTATATTTTAAACTTAAAAGACCAGGAACTATTTCTATTTTGTTCTTCACTATATACCCAGCACCAAGAACAGGGCCTGGTACATAGTAGGCAATTAAAAAATATTTAAAGAAATAAATGAGAGGAAGATGTGTTCCTTATTAGTGATGTCTTTTTGTTTCTTAATATTTTTACATGTGTGTATATCACATGAAATTATTTATTGGCATTATAGCTGAGTTTATGAAAAGTCAACTTAAATATGCTTCCTTTTAACTCTTGTTGAATTTACTGTTTTATAGGCAGAACGTTACCAGACTCTCCTTGAAGAACTTAAAATAAATAAGATTCAACTGCAGCTTTTCAAGCTATATCATACTGAGAAAGAAATTCATTTGCTGAACACTGAGTTAGAGAATGTGAGTAGGAATTTGAGTGACACAAAAGAATCTCTTTCTCATCATGAAAACGCAGTGAAAGCCAAGAAAAAGGAGCATGGGATGCTAACTAGACAGCTGCAACAAACAGAAAAAGAATTAAAGTGAGTCTTTAAAAATAATTATTAACAGTTGGATTTTATGTAGATCAATAGAGAAAATAAAAATATTACTGATGTTTTGAAAGTTGATTATTTTAAGTTTTTTACTTTGGAATACTTTAGATGTACAGAAAAATTATAGAGAGAGGACAGAGTTCCCATATTCCCCACACTTGGTTTCTCCTACTTACATCTTACACTATGAGTATGATACATTCGTCAGAATTAGTGAACCAATGCAGATACATTACTATTAACTGAAGTCCATACTTTATTCATATTTTCTTAGCTTTTACCTATTGTCCTTTTTTAAAATCCAGAATGCCATATTACATTTAGTGATCACATCTCCATAGACTCCTCTTGCCTGTGACAGTTTTTCAGACTTTCTTTGTGATGACCTTGACAGTTTTGAGGAGTATTGTTCAGGGTTCTTTTGCACAGTGTTCCTTAATTGGGATTTGTCTGATAGGTTTTTCACAATTAGACAGGGTTTATGAATTTGGGAAAGAAAACCACAGGAGTAAAATGCCATTCCCATCATGTTATATGTATCAGGGATGTCCACAGATCATATGTTATATGACATATCTAATGATTCATATCAACTTGACATCACTTTAGATATTGACCTTTTCTTGCCCATCTACAACCTCCCACTCCAACAGTGAGAAACCTGCCTTTCACAAGATGTCAGCATTTGCTGAGTTGTTCAATTCTAGGAACCACGTTCGGCAGCATTGGAATTGTGCATCATACCCTCTTAGGCAGCAGCCTTATCAACTAGAGTAGGGTGCTTATGTACAGGTTTTTTTGCTTTTAGCTTTGCAGATGCCACTCATTTCTAAAGTTACTTAGGCTGGCACTTTTTATCCCCACCCCTTCAGTAAGGTGGTTTAATGCATATGAAATACAGTTAGATTCTTTTTCTTTTTTTAAAATATATTTTATTGATTTTTTACAGAGAGGAAGGGAGAGAGATACAGAGTTAGAAACATCGATGAGCTGCCTCCTGCACATCTCCCACTGGGATGTGCCCACAACCCAGGTACATGCCCCTGACCGGAATCGAACCTCGGACCTTTCAGTCCACAGGCTGACGCTCTATCCGCTGAGCCAAACCGGTTTCGGCCAGTTAGATTCTTTTGCCGCTTTCTATATTCCATCTAGGATGTCTTGGCCTCCTCTGAGTGATTTTTTAAATTTGCATCCATTAAAGTACACTCTTGGAGGTATAAAGTTCTGTAGGTTTTTACAGACGTGTGCTGTCTGTGTCCACCATTACAGTGTCATACAGAGTATTTACCACTCAGAAAATTCCCCTGTGCTTCACCTGTTCAACCCTCCTCCTAACTCTGGCAACGACTGCCCTACTTACAGTCTCTGAAAGTGAGTTTTTAGAATTTGTTTTTAAAAGTGTGATCTGGTCAGAAGAACTTCTTCCCTTTATTTATCACAACATTTAATTTCCTTTAAAGCAGACTTGATTTTTCTTTTTAGATCTCTTGAAGCACTTTTAAATCAGAAGAGGCCCCAATATATTAAAGCCAAAGAAAACACTTCTCACCATCTTAAGAAATTAGATGTGGCTAAGAAATCCGTGAAGGACAGTGAAAAACAATGTTCTAAACAGGAAGATGACATAAAAGCCCTAGAGACAGAGCTGGTTGATCTAGATGTTGCATGGAAAAGTTTTGAAAAGCAATCGGAAGAAGTCCTACAGAAAGTGCGAGACATTGAATTAGAAGCCAGTCAGGTGAAAAATTCAGCACATGGGAAATCTTTCGTTTCTAGTCTTTCAACTTCTTTTAATTAGAAAAAAAGTTTGAAGAATGACCTCTCTGATCCTTTAAGAGATTGTCCTCAGAATCTAAATTATGAGGATTTAAAATTTGCAGCCTGTATATGGAATCTAAATTTAATCTTTAGGCTATTTTTCTTTAAAAGATTAAATGGCATAGCATTTTTGAGTTTATTAAAGTCATAGAAAATACTTCAAGATGATTATATATATCATTTTGTAATAAGTGTTAGGTAATTCTTGTGTTTTTAAAATAACTTTTATGAATATTATAAAAACTTAAAAGTCAGATACATATGGCTTTGAAGAGATGATCACAATTGACCGGGAAATTGATTACTTAATGTGATTTAAAATATTAAGTGATGAATTAATATCCAATGTAGTATATAAAATTTACATACAATAAATTGATGGTAGATATCCAAAAACTTGTAATTCAGAGTTTTTAAACATTCCACTAAATTTTTATCATTTATCTTTTTCATTAACTTTATAGTAGTCTAACATTACAATATAGGTACTAAAATTTTGTGACTACATAAATAGGAAAAGTACATAATTTTCTCTGAGTTCCTCTTTTGGATTTAATGAGGTTTAATCTCCTTTCTCTTTTAAGGATTTCTTACAGAGACCTGCTAGAGTTGATTTTGAATATCTTATTGATGTATCTAAACTGTTTTAAGGAAAACATTCATTTAATGCTTACATATATATGGAGAAGATGGCCAATTCTGATCTAATTTATGTAAAACACTTTTTGATGAGATTAAATATCTGTCAGTAATTACGTTAATAAAGGCTATCACATAAAGACTGCCCTCTGATGCTTCTTTGAGTTAGCAATGTTCAAATGCTCTTTACACAGCTGGATCGTTATAAAGAACTTAAGGAACAAGTAAGGAAGAAGGTGGCTATAATGACCCAACCACTGGAAAAACTGCAGTGGGAACACAAGGCTGATAAGGAAAGACTGGCATTTGAAAAGAGGAGGCATGGAGAAACTCAGGTACTTGGTTTGTACACTCATGATTTACAGATGTTTTCAGTGAAATGTTACTAGCTTTTTATATTAGCTTTTCAATATAGAAGTGGATTTACATCAGACATAGAGATTAATAAACAAATTGTTGGTTACCTGTGATGCTGCTTGTGTCACATAGGTGCCACTGGAGGTCCGAAGTACAGACAGTGCCTCCATTCGTACAGTCAGTCAGCATTCTCTGCGCCTCTGTATAGTGATGGGGATGGGCAGGTGATGTAGCCTCTGTTCTTACATGTATCATACAGTCCGGTGAGGTAGGAGGAGGATACATAAAGGGAAGAATCAATTAAGCATCAAATAGAGGTGAATGCAAAATTATTTGGAAACATTAAGGCCATTGCCCAAGAGGAGTGTCATAGTCTACATGGGAAGTGGCCATCAAAATAGCTTTTTTTTTTCCAGTTAGCAATAGTCCCGCCTCAGGTAAACCTCATTGGCTACGATACGGCCATCGCGCAAAGCTCAAAATAGGATTTTAATGGTCTGCCTTAGAGTAAGACAGACCTGGCTTCCAGCTAGTCTTATTATTTACTGACCTGTGTGATCTTGGTAATTAAATTATTTAACTTGTCTGGACTTTGGTTTCTTCATTTGTACAATGAGGAGAGGTATGTCTACCTCATAGTGGTGGGCAGGTAGAATAAAATGAAAAGGATGTGATACTACACCAAGATCTGATCTTTCCCTCTAATGCCTCAGGGTGTAGTACAGTGATGGCGAACCTTTTGAGTTCGTCGTGTCAGCATTTTGAAAAACCCTAACTTGTGCTCGCTTCGGCAGCACATATACTAAGATTGGAACGATACAGAGAAGATTAGCATGGCCCCTGCGCAAGGATGACACACAAATTCGTCAAGCGTTCCATATTTAAAAAAAAAAGAGAAAAGAAAAACCCTAACTTAACTCTGGTGCCGTGTCACATATAAAAACTTTTTGATATTTGCAACCATAGTAAAACAAAGATTTATAGTTTTGATATTTATTTTATATATTTAAATGCCATTTAACAAAGAAAAATGAACCAAAAAATGAGTTCGCGTCTCACCTCTGACACACGTGTCATAGGTTCGCCATCACTGGTGTAGTATATGGTAATCATATGAATAGAAGAAAGGACTTTTGTGGAGGAGAAGAATGTCCTCTGGCTGGTGTGTCTCAGTTTAGTAGAGCCCTGTCCTGAACGCTGAGCTTGAGGGCTTGATGCCCGGTCAGGCACATACCCAGGTTGTGGGTTTGGTCCCCAGTCGGGGTGTGTATGGGAGGCAACTGATTGATGTTTTTCTTTCACATCGATGTTTGTCTCTCCCTCTCCCTCTCCCTCTTCCTCTCCCTTCCCCTCTTTAAAATTAATTTTTTAAAAATTAAGAAAAAAGGCCTTGGCCTGGTGGATTGGTTGAAGCATTGTCTCGTACGCCAAAAGGTGTGGGTTCGATCCCTAGTCAGGGCACACGCCGAGGTTACGGATTTGTTTTCTCTCACATTGGTGTTCTCTCCCTGTCTCTCCCTTCCTCCCTAATATCCATGAATATATCCTCGAGTGAGGATTAAAATACATTTTAAAAGCAGGAAATATAGTAACATAGCAGTAATTTTAAACCACTTGAATAATTTGTATTGCATTATAAAATTGTACACTGATTGCTATAAATTCTCATTGCACATGTTTGCCTTTGTGCATGCTAATTTTGAAAAAACTTACTTATCGCTACATGTTAAATTCTATGGTTACCACAGCACAAAGCCTTACCTAGCCTGCCTTTTCTTCCTAGCCCACCAAAAAAAAAACACAGAATAATTTCTTCTGCATCTAATTACTCATTATTCTTAATTTATATCTAAAGAATTTTATCCAGTTGAAGGAAAAGCACAGTTAGTTGGTACAGCTTTACTAGACTGGAAGCTTCTTAAAGGCAGGATTCATAATAGTGTCCACTATAAATTTTGTACTGAGTACATGTCAGTACGTTTTGGTTGAATTGCTGTTGTCTTTTGAATATGAAAACACTGACAGGAGAAGAAATAGATTGAGGTGGAGAAAGATGGAGAAATCTGTACTCATACTCAGTTCCCTGACTCTCTCCCTGGACAGGAGGGGGCATAACTTCCCACAGGTACCAGATGGCTAGGTGCTGCGCAGTGGTTGGTTTTCCAGACACTGGCACTATCAGCTGGCATCTCAAATGCAGAATGCCTGCTACCACGGCAGACTGATTTCCCCATTATGTGTCCAGCAGAGCACCCAGTCCCTGACCCCCTCCCTGTGGGATGATGGCCCTGGTCTTTCACGTTTCCTCCAGGAAAGCTATTCCTCAACCAAAGCATGTCTGACGTTTATTCCAGGCTCTTTGTATAACAGGGAGTGATCCCTCAGAGACGCCTCTGCCCAGTGAAGTAATTGCCACAAAGAAACCCATCTGGCGTGACACAAGCCTTGGGGGTGGCCAGAGTAAAGGCAGGGGCAGGTTTCCTAGTTGACTAAATTTTGTGTTCTTTGTTAAGTAACCTTGTTTTTTTCTCTTTGCATGGATTCTTAAGTGAGATATTAAAATGTCAATAGGGGAGCTCTAATTTTAAGATGTTTGCGTCCTAGAGAAAAATGAACGGTGTCTTGCTTATGTTCACAGCTCTGGCACCTGGCAGAGTTGTTTGTTCAGTGAATTTGTGTGATACATGAGTACAGTGAGATAAGCATCTTCATAGAATGTGTTTGTTCCTTTCCACTTAAAAACTCTTATATTTCTTCTTTTTCCGGGTGTGGTAGACTGAAAAAGACTTGTGTTTCTGACTTTTCTACACTCCCGGTTTTAAATTACTTAGCAGTGGAGTAAGATTAATCTTGCTGTGTGGTGCACAAGAGGAATTAGACGGGAGAGGCTAAAGACATGAAGCGGATTGGAGACTACCACTGCACTTAGATTTAGTGATAAATGGGACTGGAGCAGGACTTCCGTGACGCCCTCCTCCCACTGCCTAGAGTTGCCTTCTATGTCCTGTGCTGGTATAGCACCGAGCCACTCTGCTGGGATGACCTACTCAGTTATCTGTCTCTCCCACCAGACATTGGTCCGTGAGAGCAGAGACTGTGTCCTTGTTGAAAGTATTACAGATGTCCGCCCCCCCCCCCGACCCCTCCATCCGGCATCCCTTCAGGTGTCCTGTTGTTTGTATCGCTACGTCCTAGCCATGTTAGCCAGCGAATAAGTATTTATTGCATGAATTGTCTGCAGCACAGGGAATATGGTCAGTGATACTGGGATGCGTATGCATGAGGCCAGGTGGGTACTTGAAGCAGTGCGTGGGGACTACTCTGTAAAGTACATGATTTCCTAACAACTTCGCTGTGCACCTGAAACTAATACAGAATCATATTGAGTGTAAACTGTAATTGAAAAACAAATTTTAAAAAATTCATTATATATAACAAAGCACAGATAGTTTATATTAAAGGAGAAGTCCCAGGAGAAATTATTGATATTCTTGTGAAATACTCAATTTATACTATGTTATAACATTACCAAATGGCATCTTTTCATTAATGAACTAATTTTACAATGCAGGATAATATTTCTCTTAATCGCTCAGAGAGGGACACCTAGTTTTTATTTTTCTGAGATTTAGTTTCTTTTAGTTGTAAATTAAGTTGCACATTTAAGATTAGATTCTATTGTTATTTCACTGTTCTTTTATTTCTCTGTGGATGACCTATTTACTCCATCTCAGTTTGGTACTAATTTAAAATATTTTAACTAAAAAAATTTCAGATATGTGAAAAAGAAAAGAACTGTATATCATCTATAATAATAAAAGTGTAATATGCTAATTAGACCAGACGTCCTTCTGGACGACCTTCCGGACAAAGCCGCTGTGGTGGCAGGGGCTGAGGCAGAGGCGGCCACTGTGGCGGCAAGGACCAAGCCCCTTGCACGAATTTCATGCATCGGGCCTCTAGTTTGAAAATAATACCCTTGGAGGGAGTTTGAGTTTACCACAGTAAACTTTGTAGAGATCAGATATTTAGTAAAGGGTGGAGCCAGGATTTGAATCGTGATTCTTATAACCTCAAAGCTCTACACCATCCTGCCTTTTCACAATTAAAATTTGCTCTTATGAGTATTTTCATGTGGTTATATTTGATATATTTCAAATTCAGAGCAACAGGATATTACAGTAAGTTCTAAGCAGATAGTGAAAAATAATCAATTTTATTTGTTTGGAGTTGCTGTAATTGATTTTAGGTTTCATTTCCTAATTTAGGAAAATCTAAAACAAGTAAACGAACAAATAGAAGATCATAAAAAGCGAATAGAGAAGTTGGAGGAGTACACAAAAACATGCATGTGGGTATTGTTAAAGGTTTTTGCAGCTGTCATAGTTCAGGGGTCTGGTTTATTTATGGTATATTCATCAAGTAAATGCTTTCATTGTATCATGTTTTCACTCTTCCAGTGTATATAATAAAAAATTATACTTCAGCACATAAATAAAATGTTTAAGTTTTGAAAATATAAATGTTTATCAGTAGTGAAACTTAAAACTCTCTTTTGGTATTAACATTTTAAAATGAAAGTTATGTCATGAAAGCTAGTACAATCTAAGTATTCTCCCACTAAGAATTTTTTAAATAGGCATTTATTTATTAAGTCCATGATGATTGCTCTGGTTATATTGCTCTATCTTTACTTTTTCAATATCCAGAAATATGTATCTTTTGAATCATTAAAGAATGATTAAAATCTCTTTTGCCCAAGTTTGGTGCTAGGTTTATTTTATTGCCTTTTTCATCACTTAAAATTGACAGAGCACTATTCCATTCCCCTGCAATGCCAGACCTAAGTATATTGTATCTTGTAATTTCTAAATTTTTGTTTTACTTTTTGCTATATAATTTATTTTTGCTATTATTATGTAGGGATTGCTTGAAAGAAAAAAAACAGCAAGAGGAAATACTAGTGGATGAAATTGAAAAAACAAAATCAAGAATTGCGGAAATTAATGAAGAGATGAGTCTTATTAGAAGTGAACTGCAGAATGCTGGGATTGATACCCATGAGGGAAAACGCCAGCAAAAGAGGGCAGAGATTCTGGAAAACCTTCAAAAACTTTACCCAGACGCTGTGGTAATAGATGCACAGTTAATTTAAACAAAAAGGCTAAGCTTTCTTATTTGGGATTTAAAATGTTATTATTTGAAAGAAAAATTATTTCATAAATCTTTGTTTTATTATTTATTTTTAAACTATAGTAAATATTTGGGGTAAAAATGAAAATAACATCCAGTACTATCTACAGATAAGTAATGTTGGGGGAGGAACATTTCCATGAACATATCACCAGAAAGTCCACGTTATGGCCAGTAACCCCAAGGACTTGGTTGCCATGAAGTAGTTTCTCTCCTGAAAGTACACAGCCTTACACCTCTTCCTGTGTTTGTTTTTTATGTTTTCAGTGGACATCATTGATATACTTTTGTAACAGTGAACTTTTATTTACTAAATCTGACCTGCATTCAGTTTTGCTAGTATATTTCATTAGCCCAAATACAGCAATATCTAATCTGTTGCTTAGAGTGTCAACTTCACAAAATTATTTCCTTTGGTATTGGGGTCTGGTGTTTCAGGCCTTGGTCCCTAACACCAGTGTTCACTGCCCAGTCCTTATTTCATGATGGCCTGTTTTCAGCATTTGACACTGTTAACCACTTGCACTGTTTTGAAACCCCTGCCCATTGGCTTCTATGGTACCAGTCTCATGATTTTCCTCCTATCTCTGGCCACCCCAGCTTCTCCTTTGTACCATCCTTTTTTACTTTCTGACTTTTAACTGTTGGTCTTGACTTCAGGATAATGATGAAGGAGTAAGTCTTGGTCACAGAATCCTTCCCCCAGTATCAAACAGAATGACAAAAACTAGTTAAAAACAAAACAAAACTGGGCCAACAGGGCTCATATACATCTAATGCCATAAACTTCAGAAAATGGTAATAGTCCAGGATATTTTTTAAAAAATTGAAGTATATCCTTTTAAAGCATTTATTTTTGTTATTGAACTTATTGGGGTTACATTGGTCAGTAAGATTATATAGGTTTCAAGTGTACAGTTCTACCATACATCATCTGCACATTGCATTGTTTGCTCACCACCCAAAGTTTAGTCTCCTTTCATCACCATTTATGCCCCTTTTATCGTCTTCCACCTGCCCCCACAGTAATAACCATACTGTTGTCTGTGTCTATGAGGTTTGGTTTTTTGTTTATTTAATCGCTTCACCTGTTTTGCCTAGCCCCTCACACCCCTCCTCGTTGACAGCTGCCAGTCTGGTCACCTCTTCCTGTGTTTGTTTTTTATGTTTTCAGTGGACATCATTGATATGCTTTTGTATATCTATGTGTCTGTCTCTATTTTGTTTGTTTATTTTGTTCATTAGATTCCACTTACAAGTGAAAGCAAATGGTATTTGTCTTTCTCTGACTGGCTTATTTCACTTAGCATAGTACTCTAGGTCAGCAGTTTTTAACTAGTGTGCTGCAAGAATTTTTAATAGTCAAGGTGAAAGGAGAAGAAAAAAAAGAGCAGGATACCAAGTATTAACAACAATCATGATCTATCATAAAGAAATTAGTATTCCTGAAGTAGAACCAAGCAAATGAAAAAAGAGTCTAAGACATAAAATTGAATCTTCAGATAGTCTAGGAAGCATTGATATCGTATGGTTGATGTTCTGACATTTTTAAGAAAACTTATTGAATTGAATCTAATCAATTCTTGACCTTCCTTCAGATCTCAAATAGCACTTCTTTCTGGGGAGCTGTCCCTGGCATCTCAGGTCAACCTACATGTCATACATTCTCACAGTGTTCTGTGCTTAACACAGTGTCTATTATAAGTCTGTTCTGTACATGTGTCTAATAATTGGTTATTCATATCTTTCTTCCCTACTAGACAGATAGTTCTGTGAGGTCAGAATGTATCTGCTTTGTTCAGTAATGTTTACCCAGTGCCTAGCTCAGTACCTGCATGTGGTGATGAAATGAGGGGTCCTTCTAATTCTTGTTTAGTAAATGAGGGAATGGATGAATACGTTTAATTACTGTGGCTTTGCAAAAGTATTTTAACACCTTGGTAAGGCTAGCTCCTCCTCATTATTCTTAAGTGAAATATGACATACCTAAATGAATATTTCATAATAAAACCTATGTCCATTTGACGAGACTCCATGCAAATCTGATGTTTATAATTTTATCAAATTAGTCTTTGGTTTATGCTGCTTTGTTACATTAGAAAACAATGAGTTATATGTTCCTCATGAATGTATTTTCTGCTCTTCTTTTTTGAAACCTGCTAAGTTTGGAAGACTGCTTGACCTGTGTCATCCTATTCATAAGAAGTACCAGCTGGCTGTCACTAAGCTTTTTGGCCGGTACATAGTCGCCATTATTGTAACCTCTGAAAAAGTAGCAAGAGATTGTATTCAATTTCTGAAGGAGGAAAGAGCCGAACCTGAGACATTCCTTGCTCTAGATTTCATTGATGTAAGAAATTTATAATGTTTAGCATTTAGTAGTGATAAATCTTGTTTAAAGTACGTCTTTATTGCCAAAACTATGGTAGTGATAGAAAAAATCAACCTGGATGCCAGCCAGTCGTTCCGATGGCTGGTGTTAATGTATTGGCAGGCCAGGAATAGCATCAAGTGGGTGCTGTCCTTTCTGACTTCATACCATTTCTTCCATAGCTGGTTTGCCATAACTCTACCTTGGTGCTTTTGAGGACATTGTTTTAGCCTACTAGACAGCAATATTTTTATTCAGTAGCAAAGTGTGAGATGGTAAGACATAAGGTGTGTGGGAGAAATGCCAACCAGAGTCTCAGTGGTAAATACGCATCAGTGATCCAGTAATATGCATCAGTCTTGGTAGAGCAGGCGAATGTGGAGCCTTGGGGCATGTGTTGAGAGGCCTTGGGGTATCGAGAGTCTGAATCCTGAGGCAGGAACTCTGTCATTGTCAAGATTGATATTCTCTTCCTGGCCGGGTAGTTCAGTTGGTAGAGCATCACCCCGATCAATATGCCAAGGTTGCAGGTTCCAGCTCCGGTCAGGGCATTACAAGAAGCAACCAATGAATGCACAAATAAGTGGAACAACAATTCCTGCCTTCCAGAACCTGAACCGAAGGCAGTGGTCAAGAGCACATGCCCTAGACTAGGACTGACCTGAGGATGAATCTCAGCCCTGCTCCTAATTAGCTCTCAGGGATTTTTTGAGTGCCAAAAAATGGTGAGTGCCACCATGCTGTGCCACTTTTCTGACACACACATGAAGGCATTATCTCTCTCTAGATTTTATGATTTTGAAAGCATAGAGTGCTTATCATGCATCACTTTGTCCCAGCTGGCTAGTGATGGAGTTGAATCTGGAAATTTTATCTTCTGGACTTAGATGAAGTGTATTTTTTTAAATTTAATCCTCACCCAAGGATATTTTTCTATTGATTTTTTTTTTGAGAGAGAGAGAATGGGAGTGGGAGAGACAGACAGAAACACATTGTTTGCCTTTGCCTTGAGCCTGCAACCAAGGTATGTGTACTTGCCCGAATTCTAACCTGGACCCTTCCAGTCTGCAGGCTGGTGCTCTATCCACTGAGCAACTGGCTAGGGCTGACGAAATATATTTTTTAAAAATAGTACACGAGCTGATGGTGGGATACAGTTTGACAGGTTCTTGTCAAACTTTTATTGTGTATAAATGTATACTGTTAATCTCTCACTGTCACGCTTACTTATGCTTTTTGGGAAAGGATGTACTGAGTACTGTACTTGGTTTCTTATTTTAGTGTGTCTAATAAGTGTTTTTTAAACTTTTTAGATCAAGCCAATTAATGAAAGGTTGCGGGAGATTAAAGGCTGTAAAATGGTGATTGATGTCATAAAGACTCAGTTTCCTCAGCTGAAGAAAGTAATTCAGTTTGTGTGTGGAAATGGCCTTGTCTGTGAGACTGTGGAGGAAGCAAGGCACATTGCCTTTGATGGACCTGAAAGACGGAAAGTAAGATGCTTAGATTGTACTTTCGGGTAATCTGAAGCAATATGTATAAGACTAATATATTACACAAATATTAATATATGCTTTCATATGACTTTTAATAAGGAAAACTAACAGAACCTAAGATGGTTATGGCTTCAATAGTTTTTATAATGCTTAGTTGAGTTTTCAAAAATTCAATTCTGTAGCATTTCCCTATATCATAAATTATATTTTGGAAATTAGATTTATTGTAATAATATCTTCAAGGCAGTTTTTTTTTTCTTTTGCTCAGATGCAATATATGTTCTAGCTGAATCTCGATATGCCCTGCATTTAAATGTGTAGTACATGTGTTTCTGAGTATCAGGAAAATTTTCAGGTGCTTATTTTATATTCTGGGTTAATTCTTCCATAGTTTAATGGAAGAATTCTTACACATTCAAGGTTTTAACACATTTGAAGTTATAGAAACAGCACAATTAAAATGAGTGTACTATATATCTTTCAAGGAAATTTTGGTTTTAAAAGTAAATATTGTTTTAGTCTCAGTTGAATAGAGTGTGTATTTAGTTAACAATGTTTCATTTCTCAGATTATCTGACATACATTTTTTTAAAACTACTAGTATATCCCTGATGAAGCTTACATAGTGCCGTGGGGCATAAGCCATGAAGCAAAACCAGTGATGCTGCTTAGGAATTAATTATGTGACTTTAGACAAGTTTCTAAACCTCTAATTTTATTTTATTTTTTTATAAGCAAGTATTCATTTATTAAAGAGAAGCAGTTCACCATTGGAAATTTAAAAGAAACTACAAATAATATTACGTGTAAAGCTCACGTACTAGTATTTAAATTTCTCTGAAGCAATTTATGCCTCAGTAATTAAGAGAAAGAAGAGATGAACACTTTATTAAGACAAGAAGCCACCTAATATGGATTATGCTGTGGAATAATTGTCCACTCAGTATTCTATCCCACTGGGACAGTTTTTTAAAAAGGTTTTCATACTTTAAAAAATTATCACATCCACTAGAATAAGATGGTATAAATTAATATTA
>NW_006298521.1:1207434-1209097 GCF_000327345.1 Myotis davidii
TCTAAAACAAATTATTATTTTATTATGATAAACAGTTATTTACTTGAATTCATAATTTTACAAAGAGAGTTTTCTAGTACCTTGTATTAGAAGAGTCACATCTACATTGAATGAGTGAGATCATGTGGTATTTTTCCTTCATTGACTGGCTTATTTCACTTAGCATAATGCTCTCCAGTTCCATCCATGCCGTTGCAAATGGTAAGAGTTCCTTCCTTTTTAGAGCAGCATAGTATTCCATCGTGTAGATGTACCACAGTTTTCTAATCCATTCATCTACTGATGGGCACTTAGGCTGTTTCCAGATCTTGGCTATGGTGAATTGTGCTGCTATGAACATAGGGGTGCATATATCCTTTCTGATTGTAAACCTCTAATTTTAATTTTCTCATCTAAAATTGGGGAAATAACAGTACCTATTACATAGAGTTATATGGGTTTAATTAAGTAATAACATTCAAAATACTATAGTGCCTTGCAAATAACTCTCAAGAAATTGTAGTCATTTTTTTATTTACTAGTGAATTAAAATATTTGATCTGGAATGCCCACTATTGCAAGTTAACACAAAACAGCCTATTATTATGAAAGATAGTAATTTTTAGTTTTTTATTGACTGGCTAACATAAATAACTTCTCACATATTTTAGTACTCCTATCAGTAATAATTTTAATGATAATATGATCACAGTCTTAGGAATCACTGTCATTAATTTCTACATATTAAATTTAAGCAGATGGAATAAATGAGCTACTAAGATATCTTCCTTATTTTGCTACCTAATTAAATATGTTACATTTTATATTTGTATGTTTGTAAAATATATTTTGTAAAATTAATTTTTGAAGATTTGTGAGGTCATTTTAAAGAACTCACATGAAGACTGTTTATTCCTTCCTTCATTTAACAAATATTAATGGTTTATATCTGTTCACCTAAGATGCCTTTCCCCTTTAGGCTACATCTTGTTCTTATCGTTATTTCAAAATTGTAATCAGCTTTGTATTTTGTGTCCTAAGTATATTACAGAGACCTATCTCCTCCCTATTATTGTTATGCCACTTCAGGAATTTTCTCTGTGCTTCAGGATATGGAAAACCTTTGACCAGATGTCACATTTTCACAGATATATGTCTTCAATTTGTTCTTTTGGTTTTTCATGGACTTCATATCTTTTCATAGACTTGATATCATGTTTTAGAATTTTCTTTATTCAAATACTGCAAGTGACATCACCAAATAACATTTTGGTTAGTTTCTAAACAACATGTAGTATATATAAACTACTCACATAAATTATAGTAATTCTGCTAGCTATCATTTGGTCATCAAGATTTTTATGATAATTCAATTTTTTAAATTTTATGTAACAAAATATTTAAATCTGGAATTTCTTTTTTTAAAATATATTATTGATTTCAGAGAGGAAGGGAGAGGGAGAGATAGAAACATCAATGATGAGAGAATGCACGCCCCCTACTGGGGATCAAGCCCCGCAACCCAGGCATGTGCCCTTGACTAAAATTGAACCTGGGACCCTTCAGTCCTCAGGCCAAGGCTCTAGCCGCTGAGCCAAACCGACTAGAGCCGGAATTTCTTTAAATACATGTGCTTCCATCTATTCCCCGTCACCACAAAAACAATTATTTGCTTTCTCTTCCG
>NW_006298521.1:1209152-1215313 GCF_000327345.1 Myotis davidii
CGATAGACTGTGGCTGTTACTTTAAATAAAATATATATAGGAAGATCTATTTATATATCTTTTTAATATGGTGTAGCAAAACGAAAAAAATCCAGAAAAATGTCATTAACTAGCTGGATAATTTGTGAAAAGATCACTTTTTTCAAAAATTATACACATTAAACAAGAGAGAATAAAAATGCAAGGTACAGAAAGTTGGAAAACTGGATACCATCTGGAATAAAATATAGTTGAATCTAGACTTCACACCTTATGTCAGATTGCTTTCTGGGTGGATTAGAAAAGTGTAAAAATTAAACTATGGAGGTACTAAGAAAAACCATGGAATTTTTTCTAAATGGCAGAGAGAATAGGCCTTTGCAATATGATAAAAATCCCAAGATCTATGGAAAAGATGGATAAATTCACATAAACATAAAACATTTTTGCATGGCAAAACCCACCATGAATAAAATAAAAAAGACATGGCAACCAGGGAAAATACTTGCAGCTCATAGTAAAGATCAAATTTTCCTACAAGTTAATCAGAAAATGAATAAAAATACACATGGACAAAGGATATGAACAAATTTTATAAAAGGAAATATAATTGCTCTTAAATATGAAAACTCATCTTACTTAAAATATGGGAAATGCCCAATAAAGGTGCACCAAAATAGTATTTTCGCCTCAGATTGATTCACATCAAAAAGTTTGACAGCACTTCATGGAGAGAGGCTCTGCCAATCACTCCTGTGATAGTGTGCGTTAGTATCAGCTCTGTGATGGGCAATTCTACCAGTTGTACTTCTTAGGAACTTCACGTGGGTAAACTCACATGTATGTGAAATGATGTATGCGTAAGATTTATTCATTGAGCCAAATATGCCATTGATGTGTGATTTCAAAATCTTCAAAAGACAGCATTATATAATGCAAACTATTTGATATTAGATACAAATATCCTTGTTTTTTTTTCTCAATATTGAATATGTTTGGAACTAATATACAATTTATTTTGAACCTTTTTCATTTCTAATTTGTTGCCTAGAATTGCTTTGAGCCTGAGTAAAACAGCGTTTTGTATTTTTGGTTTATTGATTGGTGTCTTTTCATATGCTAGAGACTTTTATGTGGTTTTTCTTATCTAAAAATTCTCAGCTGTAAAAATTGCCTTATTATGTCCTACTTTTATCTTCTTCATGTACATTTCTCCAAGGTAAAATATTTTTAATTTTACAGACAGTAGCTCTTGATGGAACATTATTTTTAAAATCTGGGGTGATCTCTGGAGGTTCAAGTGACTTAAAATACAAGGCTCGATGCTGGGATGAGAAAGAGATAAAGAATTTAAGAGACAGAAGAACCCATCTAATGCAAGAATTAAAGGTAAATCCACATTATAAAAGTTATAGAATACTAAGTAGAATAATTATGTTTTTTAAACTAATTTGCCCTATATTATAACATACAAAAATAAATTCCAGATAAATTAATCTACTTGAATGTTAAAAAAATTTTAATAAGGAGAAAGAGCCATTGTGTATGTTTTCTTAAAGTTACAAATGAATACTGTAGGTTCTGTACTATCAAAGAACTTCTTACAAATTGACATGAATAACGACATTATGATAGAAACACCTGGGCAAAGGATAGGATTAAACAATTCAGAGAAAGAACTCCATATGGCTAGTGCACATGAAACAATGCTCAATATAGAATAGAGTACTTAGATGAATACTAATTAAATTAAGATTACTTCATACCTATCAAAGAGACTTGGAAAAATATCTTTGCTGGTGGAGATGTAAAGAAACATGAGCTCATACATTATTTATAGAAATGTAAATTATTATAGTCTTGGGGAAAGTACTTGGTACCAGCTATTAAGAACGTGAATACATTTGACCCGTCAATCTCACCCTGGGGAATTGATTGCATGGAAATAGGAGCACCAGTGCTTATAGTAAAGGCAGACATTCAAGGATGTTGTGCAGCATTGTTTGTGGTCGCAAAACCCTGGAAACAAAGTGAATGCCCCGTATTTAGGGAATAAATAATTTTGGTACAGACTCACTCTGGAATAATACGCAGCTATTAAAAGAATGAATTTAGAGCTTTATCTTTTTTTTTTAATATATTTTATTGATTTTTTTTACAGAGAGGAAGGGAGAGGGATAGAGAGTTAGAAACATTGATGAGAGAGAAACATCGATCAGCTGCCTCCTACACACTCCCCACTGGGGATGTGCCTGCAACCAAGGTACATGCGCCTGACCGGAATCAAACCCGGGACCCCTCAGTCCGCAGGCCGACTCTCTATCCGCTGAGCCAGACCAGTTAGGGCCATCCCTATGATTCTTAATTTGCAAAATAAGAAAAAAACATAGGTAGATATGTATACACATGTTCATGTAAGGCCTTGGAGTAAAATACTGAAGAGCATACACTAGGCAGGTAATTTGGTTGAGTAAAGAGGGTAAGTGAAGGGAGAAGGGAGTGGACGAGGCAAGCAGAAAGGTAAGGGCGCACTAAAAGCCAGGCGCAGTGCGCCACACGGTCCCTCCCTGTGCCTGAGCGGAACCGCAGTCCCCACTCTGCCGTTTAACCACAGTGTCCATTGTAAATACTACCAAGAGCGCCACAACGATAAGTTGATGATGCTGTGTGGCTTCTTGGTTACTCCAGACGGCTTACATTCTTAACAGCCCAGAAGCAGGGAAGAGGGAATGTGGCTGTGGCTATCTGTAAAAAGTCAGTGACATTACGACTTATGAAAGCACTTGGAAAAGTGCCAGTGCTTTTTCTGCTGTAAAATGTTCTCTATGTTTCTCTCTCTCTTTAGGATTTAATGAAGATGCTTCGCAAGGAAGCAGATTTAAAACAAATACAGGCTCTAGTACAAGGAACCCATACACGACTCAAATACTCACAGAGTGAACTAGAGATGATGAAGAAAAAGCACCTTGCTGCCTTTCAGCGGGTAATAGAGACTTTCATAAAGTTCTGTGGACATTAGAGCCAGGATATGGAGTTTCAGGAGTTACATTTCGGTAGCACCATGTAATTTTACACTCTACTTCATGATTTGAGATTATATTATAGTCCTTTAGTTACTTTATTTTTATGGTTGTTAATCTTATACAATTGTACCTGAATTTATCCTACCTCATGGATTCCCCTTTTATTCTAAAAGATACCTAGCACATGTTTTGCTTTACTATATAAAGCTGAAATAGCCATGCTAAAAAAGATTTTTTTTTCTTGTAATTAGGAGCAATCTCAGCTACAAAGTGAACTACTAAATATTGACTCTCAATGTTCTATGTTGAATGAAGCAATCAAAAAGTGGCAACAAAGGATTAAAGAACTTCAAGAAAAGATAGACAAGGTCATGAATGATATATTTATTACTAAGTGGCATGTAGAACGTAGCTCTAGACCAGATGCCAGATTTAGAGCTTCTTGAATATGTGCTAAGTTTTACTGGTTTGCAAAATGGATTTTTGGTTTAGTAATCTTAATTACTAAATAAAGATGGCTCAGTTGGTTGGAGCATCATTCCATAACACCAAAAGGTTTCAGGTTCAATCACCCGTATGGGAGGCAACCAATCTGTTTCTCACATCAATGTTTCTCTCTCTCCTTCTCCTTCTCCCCCTTCCACTCTCTCTAAAAATCAATAAAACATATGCTTGAGTGAGGATTTAAACCAAAAGATTCGCTCAGTAATTATTTCCGGAACATTTATTGTATTTGCCAGGCACCGTGGTTGGCTCTGGGGAGACAAAGCTTTGGTCATCTAGCCTCTGCTTCTTAATAGGAACTTTCTCATTTAATTCATTTCCCTGTGGCTTCTCTTTGATCCCTAGAAAGTTGTTCGTCACACCATCACTCAGTAATTTTCACCCATTGCTTTTAGTTCTACCTTTTATCACATGATTTGGAGCCATACTTACATAGCCCCTTAATGTCGCTTTTCCAGGTTAAGCCAGTTCTGGTAACCATCCTCTCGGGTGCTCTGTTGTTTGTCAATGCCCAGAACAGCGCCTAATGTCAAAGCGCTGTCTGAGCAGGACAGAGTGCCTGGAGCACCGGAGCTGTCGCTTCCACGGCTTGGATGACCTACTGTGGAATCATAGCTCACCATTGCACCAATCAGTCACATTCATAGTTCTTTTATATTCAACTAAAATCTGAAAGTTTTAAACATGTCTTGCTGTAAAAATAGGTCTGTTTGTTGTATAATTTTACATAAATGCAGGGCTTTAAAAATATTGAAGTTAAATGTTATTTTGTTGGATTTGGCTTATTCTAGTTTTTCCAAATCTTTTTGGGTCTTAATTCTCTTCTCTAGTCAGGCTTTATTCTGCCTAAGACACGGTGGTATTGCTCGTAAAAAGAATATTTTATTTATATATAATATTACATTTTGGTGTGGCTAATGTAATTGAAATGTTTTTCATTTTGAACACTTCATGAAGCCAAACTCTTAATAGAACTACTTTTGTGCATTCTTATTTAATTTTTAGAATAAGAAACTTGAAAATAGATGGGCGTAGTTTATGGAGTTGAAGAACAAGAAAGCACAGGCTCCAAAGAGTACAATAATGCTTGTTGGGATTAGTTTTTTGCCTAATCCAGGAAATCCTTAGAGAGGAAAATTTAGATTTAAGCATTGTCTGTATACTTCCTTAAAATTGATTATTAAACCAATTGTTTTGAAATCATGTAAAAGGTTGAAGATGATATTTTTCAACACTTCTGTGAAGAAATTGGTGTGGAAAATATTCGTGAATTTGAGAAAAAACATGTTAAACAGCAACAAGAAATTGATCAAAAAAGGTATTTTTGTTTAAAATGTTGTTGAGCAAAGTACACATATATAAATAACTATTATTTCATAATTCAGGGGATGCCTGAGGTATTTATTTCAGTGTATCAAGAAATAGCTAGTAATTACTCATGTTCTTATAAAGAGATCTAGTTCTTTCATTTCATAATTTTTTAAAAAATATATTTTATTGATTTTTTACAGAGAGGAAGGGAGAGAGAAAGAGAGTTAGAAACATCGATGAGAGAGAGACATCGATCAGCTGCCTCCTGCACACTCCCCACTGGGGATGTGCCCGCAACCCAGGTACATGCCCTTGACCGGAATCGAACCTGGGACCTTTCAGTCCACAGCCCGACGCTCTATCCACTGAGCCAAACCGGTTTCGGCCATTTCATAATTTTTTAAAGAGAACACAAATATGCAAAGTAAAAGAACGGGAACATAATAACAGTGCTTATCAAAAGAATAATAAGACACTAATTTACTTAGTTCCCTGTGAATATTTATACATGTAGATAAAATGATAATTTTCAAGAAATAATATATTACTAAAATAGAAAATTCTAAGGAGGCCAGTTACCATAGGAAAAGAAAGTAAAAAACTTCTACCCACCCCATCCCCAAATTCACCAGGACATATGGTTTCACAGAGGAATCATCCCAGCAAACTTTAAGACACAGGAAACTTCAACAGTTAATGTTTAAGAAAACCTTCAGTAATTACACTGTTTGATAGTACAGAAGAGGGAGAAATGCATCTTTGTATGGAAGTCAAAGTTCTCTTCTAATTCTAGTTTGCTGAGATGTTTTATCAGGAAGGAGGGTTGAGATTGTCAGATACTTTTTCTGCCCTCTATTGAAAGGAGTGTATGGTTGGGTTTGGGGGGGTTGGTTATTAATATTGTAAATGACATTGTTTGACTTTAGAATGTTCAACCAACTTTGCACAACTAGAATGAACCCACTTGGTCTTGTATTATCCTTTTTAAATGTTTTTGGATTTGATTTGCTTAAATTTTGTTAAGAATTTTTGCACCTACATTCATGAGTACGTTGCCCTATTTCAATGTCTTTGTCGTGTTTTTGTATCAGGGTAATGCCAGACCATAAAATTAGTCAGGAAGTGTTCTCCTCTGTATTTTTTTCTGGGAGAGTTTCTGTAGAAGAATATTTCTTACCTAAATGTTTGATAAAACTTACAAGGGAAGCCCTAGAGCAGCGGTTCTCAACCTGTGGGTCGCGACCCCTTTGGTGGTTGAACGACCTTTTCACAGGAGTTGCCTAAGACCATCCTGCATATCAGATTATGATATGATTTACATTATGATTCATAACAGTAGCAACA
>NW_006298521.1:1215402-1215661 GCF_000327345.1 Myotis davidii
ATCGATGAGAGAGAAACATCGACCAGCTGCCTCCTGCACACTCCCCACTGGGGATGTGCCTGCAACCAAGGTACACGCCCTTAACCGGAATCGAACCTGGGACCTTTCAGTCCGCAGGCCGACGCTCTATCCACTGACCCAAACCAGTTTCGGCACAAATTCCATTTTCTTAATAGATATAGAGCTATTCAGGATATGGTTTTTCTTGAGTGAGCTTTGGTAGTTGGTGTCTTTCAGGGAATTTGCTTATCATCCAAGT
>NW_006298521.1:1215739-1223853 GCF_000327345.1 Myotis davidii
TAGGTGGGGAAAAATTAACAGAGAAAAAACATTCTGCATATCAGATATTTACATAACGATTCATAACAGTAGCAACATTACAGTGATGAAGTAGCAACAAAAATAATTTTATGGTTGGGGGTCACCACAACATGAGGAACTGTATTTAAAGGGCCAGAAGGTTGAGAACCACTGCCCTAGGGCCATCCACTTTTCTTTGTTGGAGGTTTTTTTTGGTGTTTTTGTTTGTTTGTTTTTGTTAGTCCTCACCTGAGGATGTTTTTTTCCATTGCTTTTTCAGAGAGTAGAAGGGAGGGAGGGGGAGACAGACAGCAGTGTGAGAGACACATCGACTGGTTGACTCCTGTACTTGCCCTGATGGGCAGGGAGCGAATTGCAACCCAGGTACATGTCCTCAACCAAGAATAGAAACCATGACCCTTCGGTGCACAGGCAGACACTACCACTGGGCCACATGGGCCAGGACATGTGGGAAGGTTTTTTAATTACAAATTCCATTTTCTTAATAGGTATAGAGCTATTCAGGATATAGTTTTTCTTGAGTGAGCTTTGGTAGTTTGTGTCTTTCAGGGAATTTGCTTATCATCCAAGTTGTCAAGTTCATAAACAAAGTCATTAAATAATATGTCCTTTTATCCATTTTAATGTCTAGGATCTATACTGATGTTCGCTCTATCATTTCTGATATTGGTTATTTGTCTCCTTTCTTTTCTTCTTAATGTCTAGCTAGAAGTGTGTTAATTTTATTAATTTTTTTCTAAGACCAGTTCTTGGCTTCATTGATTTTCTCTATGGTTTGTCTTTCTATAGTGTTGCTTTCTGCTCTTAACTTTATTATTTCCTTCTATTTATTTGGGTTTAATTTACTCTTCTTTTTCTAGGTTTTAAGATAGAAGCTTACATAATGTATTTTAGACTTTTCTTCTTTTTATATTAATAAGCATTGTAAGCTATGTATTTCTCACTAAGTACTGCTAAAGCTACATCATACTACTTCTGGTCTGTTGTATTTTCATTTTCATTCTACTCAGCATATTTTCCAATATTCCTGGTGGTTTCTTTCTATGACTCATGGGATGTTTAGAAGCATGTTGTTTAAGACATTGGGTGGATTCAGATATTTTTCTGTTATTGATTTTATTTTAATTACATGTGATAGGAAAATATTCCACATTGTTTCAGTCCTTTTACATTGAGTGTGGCTTGTTTGATTTCTCAGCATGGATTCTATCTTAATAAATGTCCGTGTGCACTTGGGAAAAACGTTCATTCTGCTGTTGGAGGGGGTGTTCTCCGAGTGGCAGTTGAGTCGGTTCATGTTGCTCGTGTCCTCGGCTGTCGGTTCTCGCAGTCCCTGAGGGGAGTGCTGAACTTCCAGCTACGCTTTCAGCCTGTCAATTTCTTCATCCAATTTCTCTCCGTTTTTACTTCATGAATTTTTTTTGTTGATTGGGTTTTTTTAGAAAGAGGACAAAAGAGAAACATTAATTTGTGTTCTACTTATTTATGCATTCATTGATTGACTTTTTGTTGTTTTTAATCCTTCTTGAGGGTATTTTTCCATTGATTTTAGAGAGTGGAAGGGAGAAAATGAGGGAGAGAGAGAAACATTGATGTAAGAGACACACATCAATTGGTTGCCTCCTTCAGGCATCCCACCCCCGACCACGCTGGGAACTGAACCTGTAACCCAGGTATGTGCCCTTGACTGGGAATCAATCCCATGACCTTTTGGTCCTTGGGCCAATGCTCTAAACACTGAGCAAAGCTGACCAGGGCCATTGGTTGATTCTTGTATGTTCCCTGACTGACGATCGAACATACAACCTTGGTCTATCAGAATGACACTGACCAACTGAGCTACCCGGCCAAGGCTACCTCTTTTAAAGCCTTGTGATTAGATGCCTATATATTTTGGATTGTTATGTCTTTTTTCTGAATTGATTTCCTTATCTTTGTAAAATGCCCTTCTTTATCCCTGTCGTATTTATTCCTTGTTCTGAAGTCTACTTTAATTTCAGTAGATTTTCTTTGTAAAGAATTCTGCCTATTGCTTTTTATTGAGCTTTTCATAAAATGAACCTGGGATTCTGATTGAGATTGCATTGGATTTATAGATTTTTAAAATATTTTTATTAATTTCAGAGAGGAAGGAAGAGGGAGAGAGAGATAGAAACATCCATGATGAGAGAGAATCATGGTGGATCGGCTGCCTCCTGCAGGTACCCCATTGGGGATCGAGCCCACAACCTGGGCATGTGCCCTTGACTGGAATCAAACCTGGGACCTTTCAGTTCACAGGCCGACGCTCTGTCTGGCTAGGGCTGGATTTATAGATTTATTTAAGGAGAACATCTTCAGTATATTAAGTCTTCTTACTAAGAACATAGAATGTCTCTTCACTTATTCTGATCATCATTTTCTTCATTATAATTTTAAAGTTATTTTCCATAGAAATATGAATGTTCTTGTTCAGTTAATTTCTAGATTTTTAGTTTTTCTCTCTTGTGAATAGTATCTGTTTGTATGATACTTTTCTGGTTGTCTTGTACTGATGTAGAAAATGGTATTAAATTTTAGATTGTCTAACATCTAATAACTTACTAAAACTTATTGCTTTTAGTAGATTATCCATTATGTGTCCCAGGATGCCTCTGCCATCCAATCGGAGATGTAGAGCAGGCAGTCAAATGGACAGTTAAGAGCTCCTGGGAGAGGTCCAGTCTGGAAGTATAAAGGTGGAAATTATTGGCATACCGATGGCATTTGAGTCATGTGACTGGATCAGATCAAAAGTGAATGAATGTAGGTAGAAAAGAGATCCCAGGCGATGTTAACAAATTGATCAGAAGAGAAGGAACCATTCAAGGAGCAGCCAGTGAGGGGGAAGGAAAGCCAGAGTAGTGTGGAGCCCCAAAGCCCAGGAAAGCAGTGTTTCCCTCGTGTGCAGCCTGGATGTCTTCCTGCCGAAGCAGAAATAACCTCAGAGTTGGTTCTCAGCCACTCCTACAGGCAGTGGCTAAGCGCAGGGACTCTGTTGTCCCTGCATAATGTGTCCTGCTGGCGCCCTCACTTCCTAAGTGGGTAGCCTGGGGCGAGAGGCTCACCTCTCTGCCTCGGTTTGTCAGTTACATAGGGACAGTGGCATTTATTACCTGTCTCAGAGGGTCAGACAACTTAAGTGAGTCACTTCATGCAAGAGCATTTATAACCTGTCATTAAATAGTACTTGTTGTTTTTGTCATTACAGTTGTTTTTGTTGTTGTCTTTGTATCAGTTATATCTATGATACACGTAGTGCTTAACATGTTTCTTGAACGAATGACTCTGTTAGCAGTATATTAGAGGGAGAGAGGATGGAAAGGGTGCACTACTGTGATAGGGGAGTTCTTTAGAGGACTTTATCACTCTGGTAAAGTAGGGAGTGCAGGGTGCCGGCTGGAAGAGGGTGGGGGCGGGAAGGAGGACCTGTGTAATACGGTAGTGCATCAGGAAGGAACACGTTCTTAAATTCCAAGTTTGGGAGTTTCTGAATAAATAGCTATTACAAATGACTGACTAAATAAGGATAAGTACAAAATTGTAACTTAAAGGAGAAAAGGGAAGGAAACTTGTATAAGAGACTTAAACATATTGTATGCAATGTTTGGCTACTGATTGACACAAACCAGTTTTAAAATAGTGATACTTAGGAAATTTGCAAGTGATAGCAATTTGATATTGAAGGAATTGTCATCATTTTTATCTCTAATAGTGGATGGTTATACATTAAAAATCACTTCACTTTCAGAAATACATACTAAAACATGTACAGATGAAATTACATATGTATGAAATTTGCTTCAAGTAATCCATGAGGGGAGGGAGTGATGAGTGGGGTCATATTAGCCATGAATTGATAATTACTAAAGTTGGATGGTAGCTATATGGGAATTCATTAAAGTACTCCTCCTGCTTTTGTATTTGTTTGAAATTTTCCATAATAAACAGTGAATTAAAGGACTATATTTGCCACTTATAACATTTGACTTTACTACTCTAGGTTAGAATTTGAAAAACAAAAAACTAGGCTTAATATTCAACTAGAATATAGTCGCAATCAGCTGAAGAAGAAACTAAATAAGATCAACACATTAAAAGAAACTATCCAGAAAGGTAGAGAAGACATTGATAACCTGAAGAAGGTAAATAATAATGAAGTGTCTCATCATTAAAATAATTACTTCCTCCATTGAATGCATCTTGTTGTGCTCCTAAGTCTTACAGAGGGGTGGGGTGCAGGGGGCAGATATGAGAAATAACTTGAAGTAAAATGGGCACAGCTTCACGCATTATTAGATGAAGTGGGAGAGGAGATGCCACAAATGACTGGTCCTAACTTGGGCAACTGGTGGATAGGAAAAGCAGGTTAAGGAGAGAAAATTCTGGACCTGTGGGGCTTGAGTTATCATGTGATACCTAGATAGCAATTTCTGTCAGGTAAAGAGCGCAGAGATAATGGGAAGGCTGGGCTGGGCTGTGGGGTAAACTGGAACCATATATGAGTGGCTGAGACTCCCAGGCAGAGAGGAAGGCAGTGGAGCAGGGGTGGGATTCTGGAATGAGGTCACAGTACTGCTATGAAGAGCGCCAGAGGGATGGTATCCTTGAAGCCCCAGAGAGTCTGGAAGGAGGAAGTGATGAAAGTAAAATTTATGTATTTAGTTAAAAAAGTAAAGTCTCTGTCTGTCTAGTTTGCTAATTAAGAGTTCGTAGTAGCATGAACATTTCCCAGACAACAGGGAGAGAAATCAGTGGCAGGTAGTGAGGACTGAATCCAAAGTGAAGGACAAAGGCCGGACCTGATCCCCAATTTCCAGGAAGTGTAAGTGAGGGGCCCCTTCCGTGAGAGAGCCTCAGGAATCACACAGGGTAAGGGTGGATCTCAGAATGACTGGTTTGACTTTATTGATAAGAAGGTGAGCTATTTAAAAAAAGAAGAGCTGTTGACATTATTGATGTAAAAGATGGTAAATCTACAACGCAAATCCTCTCCATCCAGGTTGAAGAAACTTGTCTGCAGGCTGTGGATGAGCTCATGGGGAAGCGGCAGCAACTGCAGGACGCATTTGCCGCCCAGAATTCCAAAGTGGAGAAAGCCCACGCTCAAACTGAAGAGGAGCGGAAGAAGTTCTTGGCTGTTGACAGGTAATTAAGAATTTCCTCAGGTTGAAAGGCCATAACCGGAGTTGTAAAGATGTGTGCTGTGAATTTGACATTATTATAGGAAGTTGTTTTATTTGAATATGTGTCCTTTGTGACTGGTGGTCCCACATCACACCTTTCAAACATTCTAATTTAGGGGAAAACCAGGAGAGATGCTTAGCTGTTGAGTGAGCAGTTCTTTTAGGCGGATGAAAACATGGAGCTGTAGAGAGTCCCTGACCCTACATTCCTCTTGGCATTGGAGTTTTCCTGTTGTAGAGTCTCCTCTAGTCTGTGTGTGTGTCACAGCATACCAGGTGAGGGCTGTGGCTACATGGCTGCATGTCCATCCCCACTAAATACTGTGCCTCATTTCCTCGTCAGTAAAAT
The DNA here is from genome assembly GCF_000327345.1 of Myotis davidii. NCBI lineage: Eukaryota > Metazoa > Chordata > Mammalia > Chiroptera > Vespertilionidae > Myotis > Myotis davidii. The sequence continues at coordinate 1,221,314 of NW_006298521.1, forward strand.
GGGGAGAATAGTGCCTATCTCAGTAGCAGGACTAAGTGAGTGATTGTTTACATGACTCTCAGAACAGTACCAGCACCTGATCAGCATGTGTACTTGCCATGATGATGATAGCGCTTTGAATCACTTGGCTTTGTTGCACTACCATGACATCGACTTTCTGTCATGATTGACACAATATTTGAACCAAATTGATGACAGTTGCCGGAAAGTGAAATCTGAACAGATTGAGAAAAATGCTCCAGAAAATAGCGGTTTTACAGCTTATTTTATACATATGAATCAGAGGAGACATAAGAGGGTTACATAAAATTCATTGGAGGTAGATTAAGGCAGGGGTCCTCAAACTACGGCCCATGGGCCACATGCAAATACAAATATTGTATTTAAACTATAGTCCAGCCCTCCAACGGTCTGAGGGACAGTGAATTGGCCCCCTGTTTAAAAAGTTTGAGGACCCCTGCATTAAGGTGTGGGAAAAAGCAAAGCAAGGAAATATCTGAGATTAATAAAAAGTCAAAGGAGAGACACATACTTTTACATTGGTGGGTAGAGGGCAGTTAATATTTAACATTTACAACACAGAGATGGTATGTGGGCAACAAGATAACAGTGAGGGCTTCTCTGGTCTCATGCTCTGGTGGGAGATTGTACCCTGAGGGGTCTGGAAAAGGGGAATATTCTGACATTCCAAGGGGGTGCTACCTTAGATGTGAAAAGACAACAGACAGGCTCATTTAAGGTAAAGATTGACTTTTATCAAGGACACTGTAGGCCTCGGTGGTGACTACCTGCCATGATTCCCTGTTGGTTTGGAATGTTCTCTGGTCTGATGCTCTGGTGGGAGATTGTACCCTGAAGGGTCTGGAAAAGGGGAATATTCTGACATTCCAAGGGGGTGCTACCTTAGATGTGAAAAGACAACAGACAGGCTCATTTAAGGTAAAGATTGACTTTTATCAAGGACACTGTAGGCCTCGGTGGTGACTACCTGCCATGATTCCCTGTTGGTTTGGAATTTTAGGTTTAGACCATCCTGTATGGTTACTGTAAGGCCGGGGGAGGGGGGTGGGGGTAGGCCTTTCTTTTGCTTTGCTGGGCCGTCCACAATTTATAAAAAACACCTGGTAATTAAACTCAAGATTATTAGCTCCTCTAATTTAAATAGCCCCTCTATTCAAACTGCAAGACAAGATATGTTACTCTCAAGTCTACTAGTACATTCTTGCGTACCCCTCCTTGCTGGTTCGGTTTTTTTACAACTCTGGGATAATTGGTAGAAAGTTCCCTTCCCTCCGCCTCTTCAAACAAGCCTCTTTTAAACTCTTTATAACTTTTGCTCTAAGCATATTTTACAGGCTTTGAGAAAATACTAGTAAGACACCTCCCTAGGACATCTGCCTGGACTGTCTCCTGAAAAACTAACAAAGACCCACACCCTGATGCCTGCTCTATTTCATTCCCCAAATCCTCCTCGTCACCTAGCAACAGCAGCCAAGGCTTTAAAAAGAGGACCAGCTTTTTGTTCTTTGCCCTTGTCTTGATTAGCAATACACCTGCCCTTTCCCTTCAGAGAAAGTAAAATAAACTTCCTCTATGCATCGCTTCTTTAAGTTGTGAATTCGTTCACGGCCCGCATAAAAACCGTAACTTTCAGTCTGATTTTGTAAGGCCAGCCATGTAGGCCTCCTCTGAGCTTATCAGGTTTAGTGTGTGGCCTCTTTTTCATCCACACAAGATAGAGACAAAAAGGTTTTTGTCTAAGATTCTTGATTGCAGTGAAAGTTTGTTTACTCTTGATTTTTTTTAAGTTTAAACAGAACCACATTTTTGTTTATTGTCCTATTCTTGAAAACCATATAATTCTTATTTCATTATCTGGTTCTGTTTCTAGCTTCTCTTTAAAATCATACATTGTTTCAGCTGGTAAAATTTCCAAGGCCTTATTTAAGACAGAAGGCACACCTGGCCAGCATGGCTCAGTGGAGAAAGCGTCGGCCTGTGGACTGAAGGGTCCCAAGTTTGAGTCCAGTCCAGTCAAGGGCACATGCCCAGGTTTCGGGCTCAATCCCCAGTAGGGGGTGTGCAGGAAGCAGCAGATTGATGATTCTCTTTCATTATTGATGTTTCTATCTATCTTTCCCTTTCCCATCCTCTCTGAAATCAATAAAAAAAAATTTTTAAACTACAGAAGGCATTACATTAGTGGTGATAGTAAAAAAGTTCAGACTGTTAGCTGTGCAGGGACTTAATTGGCAAGAGATTTCTCTCGCTAAGAGACTTTCTTGGTATGAGGTTCTAAAATGTAGAATTTAGCACTAGCCTGTTTGGCTCAGTGGATAGAGCATCAGCCTGAGGCCCAAAGGTCCCAGGTTTGATTCTGGTGAAGGGCATATACCTCAGTTGCAGGTTCCTCCCTGGTCCAGATCCTGGTTAGTTAGGGCTTGTGCAGGAGGCAACCAATCGATGTGTTTCTCTCACATCGATGTTTCTCTCTGTCTTTCCCTCTCTCTTCCACTCTCCCTAAAACTCAATAGAAAACT
>NW_006298521.1:1223946-1226406 GCF_000327345.1 Myotis davidii
ACAGCCCAGGCTGAGGGACCATACCCCCCCCCCATCCCCACCCCCCCACCTCGTGCACAAATCTCATGCACTGGGCCTCTAGTAGAGCGTATATTCAGGGAAAAATGCAGCTTGATTGGGGTGATGAGCACACAGAATAGTTACACAGACAAGTATTATAGAATTGTACACCTGAAACCTATGTAATTGTATTAACCAATGTCACCCCATTAAATTCAGTTAAATACATAAATAGAAATGCAGCTTGAAAATTTGTACAGATTTAGAATTAAAGTAAGCAGAAAAAACAGTATTGTTGCTAGCCTGATTGGAGGAAGAATACTCATTATTGAATAGTCTCCCTTGGGTTAGCTAGTCACATTGGGGTCAGTGAGATCGTTGGGGAACTTACAGCATTCATAGAAAAAAATAATTTCATGTAAGCTTATAACACAGTTTTCTTTTTTGGTGCAACTTTACGTGACGAGTGAAATGTAATCACATTTTCCTATCTGTATTTGCAGGGAAGTGGGAAAACGGCAAAAAGAAGTTGTGGTTGTTCAGTCTTCTCTGGAACAGAAATGGCTAGAGAAGCATAATATGCTGCTTGATTGCAAAGTTCAAGACATTGAAATCCATCTTCTGTTGGGGTCCCTAGATGACATCATTGAAGTAGAGGTATTCTAGCCAGTGGGTTCTGAATGAGCACATGGTGTCGAACTTGCTGTCATGCCTTGTGCTGCTTAGTGGGTCCCGGTTCTGCGGACTGTCCCTGTGCTCTAAAGCCCCTTCGCAGGCAGGGAAGACCTCCTCGTTCAGGACAGAGAGAACCATCGATCCTCACTCCCGAGCACCAGGAACGTGGTGCAGTTCTCCCCTGTCTCTTGCTCATCCAGGCCCTTTAGCCCACAGGATGGACCCGTGTTTCTGACCTGTGTAGAGGTGCCCAAGAGAAATGGGAGAGTTGATGCTGTTGGAATTTGGGTCCTTTGGGGAGGTGCCACAGGGGACTTCAGGCAGCACGCAGGCCACTGCAGGGCAGTTCCCTGCACTCGATAGCATTGCATGTGCACCTTCCCCAACAACTCAAGGTGGTTCTCACAAGAACATGCCTCACTGAATCCATGCACGTATGAGAGGGCAGGGGAGCAAGGATGGACCCCCAAGGAATCAGAAGATAAAGCAAGGTCTACTAGTGGACATTGGTTTGCTTTTTTTCTCACTGTATTTGAATCACTCTAGGTTCATTGGAAGTATGCACCCTTAGTTTGGTCTCCCATGTTAGGAAAGGTATGGCTGTGTAGTTCAGAAAGACTATTTTTTTTAATATATTTTATTGATTTTTTACAGAGAGGAAGGGAGAGAGAGAGTTAGAAAATCGATGAGAGCAAAACATTGATCAGCTGCCTCCTGCACACCTCCTACTGGGGATGTGCCCACAACCAAGGTACATGCCTTGGTTCAAGGGATCAAACCTGGGACCTTTCAGTCCACAGGCCGACGCTCTATCCACTGAGCCAAACCGGTTTCGGCCAGAAAGACTATCTTAATATTAGCTAATCCAGAATATGCCAAAAATAGTTTATTTGTTTTGCCTCTCAAGTCATCTCTGAGTTCTTACTATGTTAGTGAACTACTTTTCTGTTCTGCTTTCCACATCCTTCCCCTTCTGTGCTGCCCTCAGACAAAGTCCCTTTGGTTCCATCCAGCCTTCCTCTCCAGAAGAGGCCTCCATCGTTTGGAATCTTCAGAATGAAGCATCTCTAAAACCATACTTCTCTTGCTAACACTGACCATTTCTTCTAGCATAAATCTGATGTGCTAATATACTCCAAGAGTCTTTTTCTCTATTTTAGCAGAGGTCACATTTTAGACAGGAGGTAAGGAAAGGAGAAAACAAGTTCTGGCCACAAATGACATGCCAGGTGTACCACTTAATAATGCAGATTTTTTCAATAGCTGGAGTTACACATATGTTGATATGTATGCGATTTGATATGTATGCTATTTTGTTGTATTGACAACAAGCTTCAAAACTTCATATGTCAAACTTGCTGAAGGTGTTAACATCATAGATATTTTTACGCTTAAAAATGTCAAATTTTGTGCCGAAAAAAGAGCATTTGCGGGAAGCTTTAATTCATTACTTTATTTTGAAGGAAAAGTGATCGTACACTTCAGGAAGCTTATGGCGAACATGCTCCATCTCAAGGTACTTGTGAGCACTGATTTAAACACTTTAAAAGTGATGATTTCGATGTGAAAGACAAAGAACGTCCAGGTCAACCAAAAAAGCTTGAAGACCAACAATTACAAGCATTATTGGATGAAGATGCATTGCAAACTCAAAAACAACTTGCAGAAAGATTGAACGTTGCTCAGCAAACAATTCCCGATTGCTTAGAAGCAATGGGAAAGATGTTAAAGGAAGGAAAATGGGTGCCACATCAACTGAATGAAACACAAATGGAAAACTGAAGC
>NW_006298521.1:1226731-1247178 GCF_000327345.1 Myotis davidii
CAGAAGGTTGAGAACCATTGTTCTAATCGATGGCGCACGCACTTTCTGAGCAGCACTTCAAAGCGTATGAAGAAGTGGAGAATTGGGTCTCTGAATGGTTTGCTCAAAACAAGGAAAGTTCTATTGGGACGGTATCCAACAAATTACCTGAAAGATGGGGGCATTGTGTAGCTAGCGGTGGACATTACTTTAAATAAAGCACTTTTGATGTTTCTCTTGAAATGATCGTGTTTTCTTTGATTACAAAATCCACCATTATTAACTGGTACACCTGGTAAACCCACTTCAAATGGCTTTGGGGGTGGAGGAAGTGAATGGATAGGGCTGGAGGGGAAGTGGTCTCATGCATGACAGTCCAGGAATTTGAACACTGTCAAGAGCTCATTCTGGCTTGGCATCTATTGCTTTATTCTCTCAGGTCAGTTTCCCCATAGGCTGCAGCTGAATCCACGAGCTCTGACCAGAGGGAAGGAAGGCTTTCCTGACCTCAGAAAAGTCCTGGGGAGGAGTTCTGGCTCCTTGTGGGTCATGTGTCCACTCTTACGGGTGCAGAGAGGGAAAGGATGGGTCTGCTAACAGAAGCAGATGGGAAGCAATAGAAAGTCTGTAAAGGCAGGGTCATGCCCTAACTGGTTTGGCCCAGTGGATAGAGCGTCAGCCTGCGGAATGAAGGGTCCCGGGTTTGATTCCAGCCAAGGGCACATACCTTGGTTGCAGACTCAATCCCCAGTAGGGGGCGTGCAGTAAAAATAAAGGCAGGGTCATTTTAGAGAGGTTCGTTACGGAGCAGGGGAGGAGGAAGCCGACTCAGGGACTGACTGCTGAGTGAGTGCTGTGGGTCCTGTGGCAAACCTCCGGTCATTCTCCACCGTGCCCGCCAGGAGTGGAGTTACTTACTGCTGTGTTAGCTTCAAACACTTCCATGTTCAGTGAGGTGTGAAGACCTTAAGCTGGACTAATACTGAATTATTATCTAAAAAGAAAAAGGGGTAGCTTTGTTCCACTTTGTGCTGGTCAAGCCGCACCGGAGCTCTGCGTTCACTTGGTGAGGCGTGCTGCTTTGTAAGAGGAACGTGACCGGGCAGTGAGGAGGCCCAGGCCTCCCGCGGAAGGTCTTAGCGCCGAAGCAGGATCACACGGGCCGTGGTGGAGGCCAGAGTCAGGTTTCTGCAGCTGGGGAACTTTCTGCTAGAAAGATGGGCGGCCTGTCGTGGCGAGTCCCTGATAGAAATGTCTCAGGACGTCTTGTAGTGGCGTGTAATGGGGACGCTGCACAAGGTATTCTGCAGAGCCCAGAATAGCAAAGGGCTCTCCAGAGGGTGAGCAGGAGCCCTGGGTCGGAGTGATTGTCATACACACTCTGAGGTAGAGCCTGAGGTGGCCCTTCTCCTCGAGGTGTTCAGACGCAGAGAGAGCTGCCTGCCCCTGCCAGGTTCTCACAGGAAATTCTCATGTGCGGAGCCCACACCAGATCACTGGTTCTGGATCTTCTGGGGCCTAAAGCATCCGGGATCTTGTTGCGCAGGAGTCTGCAGTTCTCACGGCTGCCGGGTGAGGCTCATGGTGCTGGCCCGATGACCAGGGTTTGAGTAGCAAGTCACCAGGTGACTCACGGTTGAATACAAAATTCGATGTCAAATTACATAAACGGAATGGAGAGTTTTGGGCATTCATTATCACATTTTGTATTCAGGTTCAACTTCTATGTGAACTGTTTTAGCATATATTACATCAAATGTAGGCATAATTCCCAAAATAGTCTCATTTGTTTTTCAGAGAATATCTAGAAAGAAATGGTGACACAGGTTTTCTCTCTGAATTTGTGAATCTTGGTGTTTGGTGTCAGTGTTACACCGACAGGAAGCCTACAGCTGAATAAGTGCTCGTTTCTGTGTTCCTTCTTTCTCCTCCTTCCTTCCTTCAGAGGCTAATACGTGTTGAATCTGAAACAAGTGTCGCCAGGGGTTGCACTAGGCAGTCACGGTGAACACATGTGCCCGAATCCCTTCCTCGACATGCGAGTGGGGAACAAATCAGCACACACACAAAACGGTAAACATGAAGCACTCATGGTGCGTGCAGGTCAAAGAAACAGCAGGAAAGAGTCGAGAGCATTGGTGGAGGGAGGTTTGCATCTTAGATGGAGAGGCTGTTGGTGGCCCAAGCAAAGGTAGTTTAAGTAGGTGAGTGGCAAAGGGACACAGACATCTCAGGGACGGTTGTCCAGGTGGAGGTCAGTGGGCCGGCCTGGGTGGCTGTGCGCCTGCCCTGTGCGGCCGGAGCAGAGTGGGCGCAGGGAGACTGACCCTGCGGCATCGTCAAGATTTCCACTTCTACTCCGAGCGAGGCAACAGTCAACTGGAGGTGGGAGTGACCATTTCCGGTAACAAGGAAAGGTCTCCTGTGTTTTTCAGCTGGGAACTGAAGCGGAAAGCAGCCAGGCCACAGTGGACATCTATGAAAGAGAAGCAGCCATTGAGATAGACTACAGCTCCCTGAGAGAGGACTTGAAGGTAATCGGAAGGTTTCCGTTGTCTATGACCAACAGTATATTGAAAATTTAAATAAAGCAGAATAAGTTTTAGTCCATGGAGCATAAGTGCTGGAGGGGTAGATTTCCTAATGGTTTATGAAGAAATCGTGTAGATAGGTTACATTTTAAATGTGTGTATCAGCATCTCTCACTGAGTGTTTTGTAGGACACTGTACCATGAAACTCTTGCCAAAGAAGAAAGGTTTCTTGGTCGCCAGCTTTCTGAAAGGCTACCCCTTCTTGGAGATTCACCATGAACATGAAAGTCTGAAAAGTCCTGCAGTGGACAAGAGGAGCCAACGTACTCCGGCATCCTCTTGCCCATGGCAGGTCCCAGGCAGTGCCCAGTAGGTGGCGTCCTTCCCAGCTGCCGAGCACAGACCAGGGCAGCTCTGCGCTCTCAGTCACCTGTGGGCGTGGGCGCTCTGCTCTTGGTGTCTGGCTGTCCTGAGGCTGATGCTCTCAGGAGGGCAAAGCGGCTGCAGCCATTGTTGGCTTTCCAGCCAAACCAGGACCTTCAGGGGGAGAGGCCTGTGCAGTGGCACTGTTCTTACCACTAAGGAGGCTTTTCCTGCCAAGCTGCAGCAAGTGGCCCCTCGTCACAGTGGCCTGAATTGGGACAATGTTCATTCCTGACCAGTCACCTCCCTCCCACCCCCACCCCAGGTACATGGGCCCATGAGGGAGAAATGGTCCCGTGGGCCTGCGAGAAAGGCAGAAATGATGAAAGCAGGGACGCAGAGAGCAGGATCCCCCACGGCTTTTCATTTCATGTGTTCTTCGTATGCTTTGTTACATTTGTTGGGCTCTGATCGTACTGTGGTATCTTCAGGCAATCAGAAACAGCTTTTGTCTTTCCTATAGTCTACTTAATGCTTTATTTAGAAAGTCCTACCTACTTCATTATTGAATAAATATATTCCTTCCTGTTTATCGTTTTAATTTCATCTGAAATTGATTTTAGTATATGATATGAAATAATCTATTTTTAAAAAGGTACCTAAGTTAAGCAATTTACTCAATGTTTTTCAAATAATTCTTCTCCCAATAAATTGTCATCTTTATCATATAGTAACCACCCCCTCTGAGGGGTGAAGCTCATTTTCCTGGAAGGTCAGGCCTGCACCACCACCTTTTCCCTTTCCTCCTCGCTCAAGCTAGTGCTCTTGTTGTTTGGCTTTCAGCTTTCGTGATACCCTCCAGGTGGGTGGTTTGGCCCTCCCTGGCCCTCCGTCCCTGGCCTGCTGGGGTCCCACATGCTGTAGATGCCGTGTGTGTGTGTGTGTGTGTGTGTGTGAGCTCCTGAAGGGCAAGTTTGTATTGTTGCATCCTCGGTGTCTAATAGATGGTCAGTACTTTTAAAGAAAGAGTAAATGAAGGTGATAGCTGAATTGTTGCTTTCTAGACAGATTAATATGGAGGTGAAGCACATTCCAAGAGAGCAGTGTCTGTAACACCAACTGAAGCCAATGAGAGGACACAAACAGTGCACCTGAATGTCAGCCTGGAGAGGGCCGTGTGGGAGGGCGGGCGACAGGGCCAGACCCCACAGGGCTCTGTGCCTGATCCCTTAGCAGTTGGGATCTAGAAGGCGTGCTAATTGTTGCTCTTCGCTCCAATAACAGGCTCTACAATCTGATAAGGAAGTTGAGGCCCATCTTAAACTCCTTCTGCAACAAGTAGCCTCGCAAGAAGAAGTCCTGTTGAAGACAGCAGCCCCGAACCTCCGAGCCTTGGAGAACCTGAAGACTGTCCGAGACAGGTTTCAGGAGTCCACAGATGGTGAACTTTAGCAAGCTCATACTCAGGGGGGTTTGGGTTTTGATTTCTATAACACTTCTCAGCAACCCCCCCTGGATTGTACATTTGTTTTTATTATGTGTGTATTTTTCTTTGTCGTCTTATATTCATATGTACTTTTAATACCGAATCACTAATTGCTTCCCTTTTGAAAAGTGTTCTGCTTTAATTAAAAAACAAGTTTATTGGTTATTTTCGAGTAGGTAATATATTTTATATTAGCATAATAGGCATATTAGGTACTGTATTAGAACTTGTCATTATTTTAAAATTCACCCTATCAGAAAAAGGGCTTGTCAGTTATAAGAGCCATATTCATGGAGTTAATAATTGAGTTATTTTCCATGTAGATTTTATTCAAGACAATCAAAATCTAATTTAAAAAATAATTTATGCTTTAAAGTTGAAGAGACATCCCTCCACGGTCTCTACAGTAAACAACACCGATTCTCTCTTAGCTTTTGAGGCCAGCAGAAAGGAAGCCAGAATGCGTAGGCAAGAGTTTGAACAGGTGAAAAAAAGGAGATATGATCTTTTCAGCCAGTGTTTTGAGCACATCTCAGTCTCAATTGATCAAATCTACAAGAAGCTCTGCAGAAACAACAGTGCCCAAGTATGTATCTTTTTACCCCAAAATGTTAGTAAAAACTTTGTTATTGGTAGTGCTTTTTTTCTGATGGGAAACAAATACCCACCACATTATTTGAGTGACCCACTGACAGGACAAAGTCAGCTGATGAAGACTGGTTACATAATGGCCTGTGCTCAGTCCCCCACTCTAGCATCACCAGCCTGGACAAGTCCAGCTCTCTCTAGTCCTGCTTCTTCCCCTGCAGAATGAGTGCGTTCAATCATTTGGTTTCCAAGTTCCCTTTACTTCTGGAATTGTTGTCTGGTCCTAATTTAATTTTCTAGAACTGAAGTGAGGCAGGGTCATGCAGAGGATCTTGGTAAAGGCTGATCTGGGCTTTCGAAGGTGACCTGAGTAACAAAGGGAAGGGAAGAACCAAAGGCTGGATTCCAATCCAGTTACATCCATTGTAATGGTGGTTTCTGCTGGAAGCACGCCTTCCGTTGTCGAAATCCACAGCAAACACTATGGCGCTGGATGTGGAATAAAGATGTAGATTGGGTCTCAGGATCTGCTTTTACTCCTTCTCATGATGTTCCTTTATGCCGAGAGCTGATACTAGAGCAGAGATTTAGAATTTCAACCAGAAATAATTTACTTAGTTTCAGTAAAGCGGGACTATAAAAGTCCCATTAACTGAGGACAGGATTCATCTGAGTCTACAGTGCATGGCCCCAAATAGGTGTTCCAAAAATGGTCAATGAATGGACCAGTGAGTGAACTGAATGAAGACTTTTTAAAGACTGGCATGTGCTGTTGTGGCTTGAATGGCAGTGTGTGGAAGGCCTGATTCTTCATGTATGCTAGAATGCTTTTCCTCTCCTCCCACCCAGACAACCCTGTTGCCTGTGACTGCATATAGAGCTAAATACATTATTTATAGGCATTGATATCTTTCCCAAAAAATGGAGGAAAACCTAACCGATAAAATATTTTTGCAGTTAATAAGCCTGTTGCAAATCCAAGTTAAATATACTAATTGCTTTTCTGATTTTGCTAATTAAGTAACGTGTGTTTCAGGCATTTCTTAGCCCAGAGAACCCAGAAGAGCCTTACTTGGAGGGAATCGGCTATAACTGCGTGGCCCCCGGCAAACGGTTCATGCCGATGGACAACTTGTCGGGGGGAGAGAAATGTGTGGCAGCTCTGGCGCTCCTGTTCGCTGTGCACAGGTGAGGCCGCCGTGAGCTGTGGGGCTTTTGTATCAGCACAGAAACCAAATGGACCTCCTGCAGCAGGCATGTCGCGCCGCAGGCCTCGTTTATTTGGCTCCTGTTAGCCTTTGAGTTTGACATGCTTGTCCTACAGAATCCTGTTAATTGCTTGTCTTTAGTTGTGTTTAGCGTATGTGAATACAAAACTGTTTTCTCCAGCCAGACAATTCAGGTGATATTTTACATCTATAACAATTTAGACAGATGATCTAAGAGAAAATTCAGTCTTTAACAGATTTTAATTAAATTTCTATTATCAGTGGCTACTGATATTTTAGATTTATAGAAAGGAAGAAAAATAAATATTTGGAATAGCCAGATGTGACATCAGAATTACAAGAAAAACAATAACAAACCCCAATCAAACAAAAACACCCAACTTGTATATTATTTTCCTGGTCCACATTTGGAGATCTGCTGTTTAGTAAAGAATGTTAAGCGAAGTGTTTCTTCTGAAAAAAATGTTTCACCTCTCATTTCCACTGATGGTGGCACTGTTCATAAAATCAATCAAGGAAAAGTTAGCCAACATGAAGGCAATTAACTTTCAGCATCCAGAGCACTAGGCGAAGATCTCAGGAGATGATGCTGCCTCTATCTCATGTCAAGAAGAATAGCATGGAAGTTCTGCAGCTGGTTTTTATTGATCTCAAGAAGGAAGAGGAATAGGCCATTACAAGAAAGAAATGCCATTAGTGCCGGGGGCTTAGGGAAAGCCGAGCAGGGTCTAACTGGCAGCTTGTGTTGAGTAAATCTTGCCAAATAAGATGATTTCTAGGTATCACCCCCACCACCACCCACTTATTCAACAGATAAGCATATATTTACTGTGGCAGGTGGTGGTTAGGCATTGGAGAGAGAGCAGAGAACAAAGCAAAATCAATCTCAAAGATGACTTCATTCTAGGCGGGGAAGACAGTTGATAAATAAGGTGTATTAACAAATGAATTCTCTAATGTGAGACTATGACAAATAGCAAATGCTGTAGGGAGAAAAATTAAAGCAAGGAATGGAGATAGTAGGGAAGGGTTTGCAATATTAGAGAGTCATCCGGGAAGGCCTCCTTGAGAAGGTAACAATTGAGCAAAGATACAAAGGAATTAGGGGAGCAAGAATGTAGACATAACGATCAGCAAGTGCAAAGGCCCCGTACGGCCAGAGTGAGCCTGGCCTCTGTGGAGAAGAGACTGTGCAGCAGTGTCAGGCATGGGTTAAGCCCTAACCTTTAGGGAACTAGTGTTGGACCAGGGTGAGAGCAGAAGGGTCATCAGAGACCAGCATGGGGCATGGAGGAGTCAGGATGGCTCCAGGGGTTCTGGCCTAATCAGCTGGAGTGAAACAGCTGCCATTAGCTGAGGACAGGGACACCACAGAAGGGATTCGGTTTGGACAGGCAGGTGAGGCATTTGATTTTGGATGAGTTTGAGCTGTTTATCAGACACCCGTGTGGAAATCGCTGAGGAAGCTGTTAAATGTGTGCAGTGAGAGTTCGTGGTTCTCAACCTTGGCTGCACATTAGAATCACCTGGGAATCTTTTTAAAATCCTGATTTGTGGGCCTCATCCTCCGGAAATTGTTTCTTTGTTACTAGTATTGTGGCCTCACCCCATAACAAACAGAATTTCCAGAGGATGAAGCCTGGAAATCAGGATTTTAAGATTCCCAGGTGACTCTAATGTGCAGCCAAGGTTGAGAACCACTGGTTCAGAAGATCAGAACTCTCAGAAGTGTGGAAGCCATCCACACGTGGAGTCACTTACAAACTTGGGATCAGGTGAAACCACCCAGGGAGCTAATTAGATAGAGGCGCACTCTGAGCACTGAGCCCCTGGGCACCGGCACCGGCAGTGTTCAGTAGAGAGACTAGGAGTTCGCAGGCCAGACTGGGAAGGAGCAGTGAGTACAGGGGGAGGGGGAGGGAGAGACCCTGTCACCCTTGACATCAGAGGAACGGGCGGGAGCACCACCCCAGGTACTACCTGCAAAGGACCCTTGGAACACGGACTGAGAATTGATCATTGGATTTAGCAAAGTACAGCTCGTTGGTGGCCTAGACACCAGCATCCAAGAGGATGTATCTGCATCTGGTTAATCCTCTCCTCCGAGTCTTTGTAAAACAAATGGGAAGTGGTGACCTCTCATTTCTTCCAGTTTCCGGCCTGCGCCGTTCTTTGTTCTGGATGAAGTGGACGCAGCCCTGGACAATACGAACATCGGCAAAGTAAGTTTCTTTCTGCATTTAATTTCCTACAGGATGCCTGGAATCCAGTGTACCCCGAGCAAAAACTGTTTGATAACTGTTGGTTAAAATCAAATTTAAATTCAGTATCTACAAGCAACATGGTTCAGGGGAGTTCCATTCAAGATGTAGGGGAGCCTCAGAGTTGGGGAATCTGCATGGAGTTGAGGGAAGATTGCAGTGCGGGCCTCTCCTGATCTAGAGCTTGGGACCTTAGAGTCACTACTAGGTCCCGTGGCAAACAGGACCAAATCAGTTTAATAAAGTACAAAACTAACATCTCTAACTAAAATTTCAGAATTTAAGTTCAAAACTGTAACCCCCCAATATATTTATGAACATTTATCCAGTTGCTGCACTTGTGCAGGATCATGTTTTCATGTTTAAGACGAGGGAACTAAGGAAACAGCTAGCTCTTGAGAGTCCAGTCTGAGGTCAGCCTTGACGATCAGTGCAGACACACACCACCTGGAGAGGCTCTCAGGCCACGCTTCTTGACATGAGAGTGGTTCAACCATGGACGCATGGCCGAAGGACAGAGGCAAATACCGGCAGGACCCATCACTCCCCAGGGGAGGGGTCCCTCTGGCCCACAGACTCCTTCCTGCAGAGAAAACCCACTTCTGATGGATGACGAGACTCCTGCTTCTCCTTCCAGGCGCGTCCTTCCTCCAGAAGCGGCTGGGCTTTGTGTTTACAGCTGCTGATGGACCAGGAGGCTGCCCTGGTCCTGCCGGCCGATGTGTTTCTCATTCATTTGTAAACTGGTTTACACCTTAGTCCTGTGAGCTTGGTTAGAGTCCCCCCTTTGAGAGATGCATCTGATCTTGGGTACCACTCTGGTTCTGAGTCTCTGAAGCTGACCTCCCCGACTTCTCTGCCGGGTCTCTCTGGAAGGCTTGGGAGTTAGGACTTCCAGGAGCTACAGTCTGAGGCACCTTCGAGTGGCATGAAGGTTGCCTCTCAGCATTCCCAAGGGGCACTCATCTAACCCACCTCTCTGGGAGCCTGCTCTCTGGACATGTCACAGTGGACATAGAACAGCACAACTTTAGAACCACACACTGGTCCCTGGACCTTGTGGAGGACAGGCAAGAGCCACATGCTGTGCCCTGCCAGACTGTCGGAGAGAATGCTAGGAACACAGAACACCTCGAATGCCAACCAGTCTACATCAGCTACCTGGACTCCAGGCCTGACTCATTTGGGAGAAATCGCCCCTTTAATGCATTTGGGCACTTTGTACCCCCTCTTCTGGTACAGGGGGTGAGGGGACATCTTATTTTGGTAGGCTGCATCTTCTCAGTGGCATTTAGGATGTCCATATCTTCTTGCAAAATCCAGACGTATTCATGGTATCCCCAGGTACTAGGTCTAACATAAGATGCGTCATCACCTAGCCTGTGTATTAAAAGCCTCTTTGCTCCGTTTCCCTTAGGGGTGTGCGCTCCTGGCACCCTACTGCGCACTCAGGCAGTTTGGTAGTATGAACAGCTAAGCAGCAGCTCCACCACTGCTTGTGATCCGGTTGCCCAACCCTTACCCAGGCAACTTTGCAGGCAAAACACACGCCCTGCGTCTTTGCATCCTCCCTCCTCTTCTATCCAGTCAGTATCCTGGGACTCAGTCCTGCATCGGGATGACTACTGTGCCCCTCAAGTTGGAGTTCCTTCTCTGAGTCCAAAGCAGTTTCCCTCCTCAGGGTTCAGCTCCCTAGTGACTCACTCCTCCCTGAAGCTCGCCATTCCTGCCTCCGGTGGTGCGTCCTTGGTATCGTCCTTAGCATCGCGGGTGCAGCCAGGACCAGGGCACACGGAGAAGCCCCTCCAGGCAGGGAGAGCGGGAGCTGGAAGTGTCTCAGTGAGGCTTGGGGCCTAGGTCACCACCCTCCTGGCTGAGCAGGTGCTCACTAAGACCCATTTCTGTGCAGACTATCCTGTTCTGCTCGGTCCTGGGAACCGACCTTCCTGAAAAAACCACCTCCCCACAGGACTGGGTCATGAATACGTCATTGCCATCGTTTCCCTCTTTCAGGCTTTGAGTTGGCAAAATAGGAAGTTGGAAGTTTAAATACCTGCCCTTATTCACCCTCATAAAATATCTGAGTGGTAGTTCTTATACTGTTAATAAAGGCTTGCTTTATACCATATTGTAGATAAGGCAGAGTTTTATCCTTAAAGATATTCCTAAAGTTTTAGATCATAGATTTAGAGGTATCTTTCCTAACCTCTTATTTTAGACTCTGAGCTATTTCTGTGGTTGGAGTGGGTTTACCAAATTACCAGGGAGGCAAGTAAGTTCCTGTCACCTAAACAGGCAAACAGACCTGCAGGATCACTGGCCCCGGGCCCAGAAACGAGGCCTTCCTTGCTGGTGAAATTTGTGCTTTTTCCTTCCTACCAGGTAGCAAGTTATATCAAAGAGCAGACTCAAGAACAGTTTCAGATGATAATCATCTCCCTCAAGGAGGAGTTCTATGCCAAGGCCGACGCCCTGATCGGCATCTACCCAGAGGTAAAGATGAGCACCCTTCCTGTCCTTTCTTCCTGGAGACACTGCTGGGTTTCTGCAGTGATAACTACAGGCTTACATTATTTTTTAATTAAATAAGATTAAAAGTAACTACTCAGGTATTTTCCTGTGACAGTACAAAGATTTAAGATCTGAAAAGGCAAATTGAAAATTACAGAATTTTCTTTATAAAATAACAGCATATTTACACAAAGTAAGCTGTAATACTGTATTCCTATTTCTGTAATGTTTGAATGTTTTAGGCAAAAGCAAATGTATTGTGGTAGAACCAGTAAGGAACCATTTATCTTCCAAAAATACCAGAGGGAAAAGCAAAGAAATTGAAAGTTCCAAGTTGTATAGTAACTTTTAGAAGTGAACAAATATTTCTTAAGCTATTCAAAATACTCGAGGTAATAGAGGGTTTCTGATCATTCCATGTTTGGACAATGAGTTGCTAAGATAAAAATTTCCCTTCCTGTGCCTACAAATTGTTAGGGGACCACTGGAGATGTGCTGCAGGAGAGAAATGAAAATTCTCACACGGGGTAAGGGAGGAAAACAATCTCAACCGTCTGCCCACCTTAGCGGCTCTGGCTGGGCCTGTAAATCAGAAAAGCAAGCAGGAGCATCATGGCTGAGTACCCCAAATGGGTGGCTAGAACTTGGGCTCCTCTCCAGTCTTAGGCTGAAGTGAGGGAAGGAGCAGGGGGAGGGGGAGCAGAGGTGGAAGGTGACCAGGAAAGCATGGTGACCAAGCCACGTTTGCTCTGCAGATCACATAGGTGCCTTTCGTTGACAGCACTCGTTAAGAGTAGGGAAGGTGTGAATTTAGAAAAGCAGGACTTGTGGCCAGTGTTTAGAGCTTTTCCTGCATCTCAGTAGCTCCAACAGTCCACATGCCAGAGCCCTATTTTGGCGTGGCACATCCTGATACCCTGTCCAGGTAATACAGAAATGAGCTAATAAAGCTGATGTAAACGCAAGCCATTGATACCTTCTGAGGTGGCCATACCACACGTTTCCTTTCAAATGCAAGTCCAGATTCACTACTGGCTCTTGTTTTAGGCTTAATAGCACCTTTTCCTTCGTAGAAGGACTAACTTAGCTGTCTGCTCTTCATTTCAGCACGATGACTACATGTTCAGCCGAGTTCTGACTTTAGATCTTTCTCAGTATCCAGACACTGAAGGCGAAGAAGGCAGCAGGAGACAGCGAGAGTCCCGCTAGGGTCCGAGTGCCCCGGCGCAGCTGCCGGCTCTCAGAGCGGATGAGTTAGCTGTGTCAGGTCATCACTGTTCAGTTCTCACTCTAGTGTTCAAACTGTTGAGTAACCAACTTCTGGAGGCAGCCAGCCTGTGTGCCGCCTGAGAAAGCTGAACCGTTACCAGCAAAGGCGCTGCTGCTCACTTCCGTTAGGAGTGTTCGGGCCCCGCTCCCGTAGGGGAAGTTTCCTGGAAGAGTTAGCTTTGAACGATTTAAAAAAAAAGGGTACAATTTTGTTACCATAGTTTCAAGTTCCATTTTGAAGCCCAGCCAGAAAAATTTTGAATTCTACATCCTCTTCACTCTGGTCTTGCCTTATCCATTTAAGGAATGTTTAAAGGATAGTCTTGGTTTCTGAATATCCTACTTATAGGGTGTTGAACCTGGGTTTTGAGAAATTATTTCAGAGGAACTGATGTATGAAAATATCAATAAAAATACTCTAATTTCAAATGTTTCCAAATTACAGTTTTATAAACAAAAATTTTAAGGTGAAACAATTATGTCCACTTTAATGCAATCTGCATTTTCTAAATGTAATTTCTGTTCAGAAGGAAATGAACAGACTTTCCCAAGTAACAACTGACTTTGCCATTTCAGTGCATTGTTCCAGGTGGGAAAGACAGTCAGCAGGACTTTACTTCCATCTCAGGACGGAACAGAACATGGGGAGGTGCTACTGGTCTAGTGGAGACTGCGTGGGGCCCAGGTGCCACCAAGGAGTAGCTCCTGAAGTAGCAGACTCGCTTTCAAACTACACTCACGTTGCATATAAACAGGACGCACTGTGCCCGACGTTAAGTCACAGCCTTGCTCCCTGCTCACAGCTCCTCTGTGAACTGGAGAACAGAAACCACTCGGTCTCCCTGTGTTCCTTGTTTCAGTGCCGGCAATAGCACCTCAATCTCCAACTTTCCTGCCTTGAAAGACATCATCTTAACACTGTCATGTCCCTTCAGTGCCATCAGAGCTGTGGCCCCTTCCTCTTCCTGGGCTGCCCGTTCTCATAACCTGGACTCAGGCGGCAGGTCCTCAGGCAGCATCCTCGCATTCCTGAAACCACCTTCTATGCAAACCACCACACAACAGGACACGGGTTGGAACACCACACTCCAAAAACAAAGTAGGAACCAGATAACAGCTAGTTTACACATATTACATGGTTAAGAACCACACAAATATTACAGCACACATGGCACTTTATCTTGAAAATGCCCAGAAGTCGGGTTGTGTAGTGGGCATCGTCGGGTCCAGTGGTGGAAGGGTAGTTGACCTAGTTTCCCACGGACAGAGCCTTACATGCGCAAAGCAGGTGTGCGCAAATTGTTCCTCATTCATCAGTCATGTTGCTTTAAGTCTGCATTTTACACAAGGGTTACGGCAGAACTGACTACAGACAGGCTCACTCCTCACGGCAAGGCCTCCGCCCCGGCATGGCACTCGGAGTGGCACTTGGAGCTGGTCCTGAGCGGGCCCTGCCTCGCCTCGCTTTTCCAGGCGTCCCTCCTTCCACGTCACTCTCCCATGTCTGCCCAGCCTTCAGACACATCCATCCCTGATCGCACTTTGTGAGTCTTTAAAAAAACAATGTCTAATGTTTGCTTTTCAAACACTAAACACATTCAAGTAATCACTTGATTTCACAGTTGAGTGGCAACTCATGGTAAAAATCCTCCTTGAATAAATTAAAACAAGCCTTGTCATAACTGGAGAAAAGTTGAGCACACAGAGTTGAAGTGAAAGTTTTATGACCAGAGTAGCATAAAGGATTTGTTTTTCATGCTTTTGAAAGCAGACAAAGGTCTTAGCAGGTCCAGCTCATCTCTGCCTCCACGTCCCAACCTAACGTTTCTAGTTCTTTGTGCCTGTGGGAGTTCCAGCGCCGTCAGTGGGGAGAGTCATCGTGCCTGGCCAGAAGTGTCACATGCAAGCAGGCAGCCTCTAAAGCAGACTGAGCAGGGCCTTTGCCACAGTCACAGAGCAACCACCCACTGCGCCCTCTGCCCCAGCACTGCCGGCAGCTGAGCGCCTGCCAGCAGGGAAGCAAGACACGGGTGCGGCAGCCCCTTCCCCAGGCCGGCCTGCCTCACGCTGTGCCCCGTCGTGTGCCATGGCAGAGAACGTTGGGAGGTGGGAGACTTGGAAAGCTTGGGGTTGATACTCTAACTGCAAGTTTAAAACCTGCTCTGCTCCACTTGTAACTTCTCAGTTATCAGCCTCAAGGCGGACTTGCACCGCCCTGCACTGCACCACTGGAAAGGCCCTCTGCCCTGGCCGGCGGCTCAGTGGGTTAGAGCACCATCCTGTGCAGAAGGCTGAGGGTTAATCCCTATTAAAGGTACTAACGGAAGGCAACCAATCGATGCTTCTCCCTGCCTCCCTCCCTCTATAAAAAAGAGACCTCTGGTTCTTCGTGAGGATGCTCTAACGCCTCAGGGACGGACCAGCCGTTCTTTGGAACTAAGTTCCTACAATTACGGCATTCCAAAGAAGCCCTACTGATCCAGACATTCTTTTAAAAGACGTATCACTCTCACTGGCAGATTCAACACCTCGAACATTCTTTACTTAACAACGTAACAAACATACCTTAAAAGTTTTTTCTATGGTAACATGTTTCCGCATAAAAATTGTAAAATTTAAGAGTCTAGTTTCTTTTCTCTTTGGCAACTACTGTTGCTTGTAGTCTCCTCTGTCCCCTTTATTAGGAAGCCCACCTGACCTCGGGTGTGTTGGGGAGCCCGGGGCACCAGGCCCCTCCCTTCCTGCCGTCGGGCCCTGAGGTAGTTGTCCGCCAGTCCTCACGGAGGATACCTGAGGTGTGTGCTTCACCCCGAGCAGTGGGACTGTCCCCCCGCCTCCACGGCCACACCCCACAGGGCTCTCGTGGGGTACATGACGGTTAGAAGTGAGAGGTCCGTGCGAGTCCTCGAACATTCCTCATCGTCCGCTACGGCACTGTGGTCACAGAAGGCTGGTTTTCAAGTTGCAGGTTTGTCGGTTTTAAAGATTTCAAGATGCGCCAGCATCGTCTGTTTAAACAGAAAGGAATACAAGATGTGAGGTTCAGCTCGAAAAAGTATTTGCCATAGGATTTCTATTCCAGAAAATTTTGTTTTTCTCATGTGCTGAAGACTCAGAGAATGCCTCCATGCTGGGAGCAGTAGCCACTGTCCAGAAATGGCTTTGTGCTGGAAGCACCCCCCGGGGCACTGGGTTCTGTAAGAGCCGTGGAAACCGCCGTGAACGTGGTTGCCCCTCCCTTCGTAGAGGCAGAGGCGGTGTCAGCACATGCGATGGCGCCTGGTCAAGTGCAGACGGAGGCGGCTGTGGCAGGGGGAGCCCGCAGCTCCCCCTCAGCTCTCCCGCCTGCGCAGGACGGCCGGCAGCGCGAAGATGAACCTGGGCCTCACCCACACGCAGGACAGGCCAGCTTCCTGCCAGAAAGAGACCAAGGCCTGCCGGGCAGAAGCTGCTGGGAGAAGCAGGCTGTGGACGCTGCCGCCTCACACCCTGTCCACCAGCAGAAAGCCTGCCGCCTGCAGCACCCCGCTCCGAGTGCCCCCCACGTGAGAAAGGCTGTGTTCACAGCAGCAGCAGAAACCCACGGTCCGGCGAGACCACCACTGGGCCGGCCTCTCACATCTGCGGCCCTGAAGCCGCCGCAGGAAAGGAACACTGGCCACAAGGACACAACTCGGAGACACTAGTCTTGTTTGATTTTACTCAGTCTCCACGAGCTGAATTCACAACCCATAAGACCGCAAAGAATTTATCCAAAATGCTATCACGGAGGAACGCTCCCTCTAGCGGCCGCACGGTGCCGTTCTACTAAGTGCCCTGAATGTGTACCAAACGGAGGAGAGGCCATGGGAGCACTACTGTCCTCCACGAGGTCCCCAGCGCCCGCTCTCCTCCACCCCCGAGTGACAGAAGACCGTCCACTCTCCAGCCACCAGTCCTACCTCGGGCCCCACCCACCCTGCAAGCAGCCAATGTCAACAACTGCCGTGCTTGTGACTTCCTCTGGTTGAGTGTCATTTGCATCATTATGAGCCTTTACATCTACAACAGACTATTCGACAGTACGTGGTCCCTGTGGCGTAGAAGGAATGCAGTGTCGCAGTGTGGCTCAAACATACCCAGGGGGGAGTTTAAATGTGAAATAAATAGGCAACTGACAGGGCACATGCTGTGGCGCTCCAGAAGTTCCTGTGGGTTACTGTGTGGTGTTTAGAGTGTTTTACTGAAATTCCTTATAAAGTAGTAAGAAATAAACTGTTACCTGAACCCCACACCACCACCACCACCAATGGGGTTTTCAGAGATGGACCGAGTCAGGTACCGCGGGAAGCCTCTGCTTTCTTAGAGGCCTGAGATGGTATCACAGTCCTAACTAACAGATGCTGAGGCAGAACTGAGGACACAAGAGCACCTGGAAACTAGCCACCACGCTGTCAGATTCACTGAACCCAGAGGCTAGAAGGTAACTGTGGAAATCTCGCAGAAAGGTTTAAAAATAATGGAGACAGAAAATGAAAACGAAGACGTTACAGGAATGGACAGAAGTCAGCAGTGGACAGCAGTGTGAATCCAAGAGGGGGAAGAAGACGGGCATAACCAAGGAAGCCACGGATTGTTCCAGAATGGAGAGACGGGGAAATGGCGCACTGCATACAGAAGAATCCAGAAAAACACACTGATGGGATTCAACACCAAGTGCCCAGACAGGACTCCCACATTGCACTGGGAACGGGGTTGCACCAGACCGTCTTCGACGGGAAACCTGGGCGCCCAAGACGGCAGTCACCTTTGGGTGGTGTTGGGGTGACTGAAAAGTGGGGGGGGGGTTCCCAACACTGCTCTGCGTCTGGAACCAGATGGGATACGTGGGTGTATTCACCCTGTGAAAATTCACTGCTGACCTCACAAGTTCTCTACGTATTTTTTCAGCAACACCTTAATGTAAATGAACTGAAGTGACAGGCATCTCTCCTCCCTCCTCCCTCCTCCAGGACAAGGGCAGTGAGCAGCAGCGCCGGCCCCACCCACAGGCAGGCCCCCTGGGGCCCACAGGAAGCCTGGGTACCTGAGGGCCGGAGCTGCTTAGAAGCTTCAATTCCGTTCTCCTCCAGCTTCCTCTTGGCGCAGTCCTGGCACCCACTCCCTGCGAAGAGACGCTCGTTAGAAAGCTGCTGCTCCGCGCCCCCCACGGAGGCCACACCCGCTCAGCAGGGGCTCTAAGGAGCGCCTGCCTTTTCAGGAGGCGGCGCTGGGGGCCCTGGAAGGGAGACAGCAACACAGCCGTGTCCCGCACCGACGCAGGGGAGCGGGAAGCTGAGCACACAGACGTCCCTGTCATGCCTGAGCGGCTGGGACCCCGAACGGTTCTCATTCCTGAACTGAGCCCACCGCTCGGGAGATCCGTGTCTGGGCCGCCGGACCCAGCGGTGGGGAGGCGGGGGCTGACACGGAGGCCCCGCTCCCGGGTGAGCCTCTTCTGACCCACAAGCTGCCCAGCGTGCAGGCTGAGCCCCGCTCCCCCCAGGAGGCCGCGGGCAGCCTCCTGTATAGACAGAGGCAGGCAGAGTGGAGCAGTAGAAAAAGCATTTGCATTTCAGACACATGTTAAATAGAACATTTCCTACGAAAGCTTAGAACCTTTACAGTTAAACTTCTGAAGGGGACAGGCCATGAACACCCCTCAGTTGATGCCCTGAGCCCGGCTGGGGGACAGGAGTGTCCTCGAGCCGTGTTCCACTACACGGTGCTCCCGGCGGAGGGGGGCGCTGTCGACCCTTCCCGGTGGCAGGCCTGTCCTGGCACTACTGTGTCCTCAGGCCGGTGTTTAATGTGAGGACGTGTCTATGATTTACAAATAGCAGCGGAAGACAATGGAACGTGTCGGCAAAACCAAGATGCGCCTTACCCAGCGTGGTGCTGTCCGCTCGGTCAGCATCTGGAAGAAAGGAAAACGGTCAGAGATGGAGGCACGTGCGCCCCTCCAGCTGCAGGGGCGGTGAGGCTGCTGCCCAGCGTGACCACCGTCAGCCCCAGGCTGGTTAGGGTCCTTGCTCTCCACCTCCTAAGGGCCACACATGAAGCCCCGGCCCTGCAGGGGGCAGGGATGGCACCGCGGTCACTGTTTCTGTCCTCACCGTGTGCCACCCTCCCGCCAGGAGAGGCACCTCACAAACCAAGTACAGATGTCCCTGAGGCACAGACTGCAAGGCCCCCAGCGCTCCGGGAGCCGAGCGCATGCAGGCTCACATCAGGTCCTGGTGCCCGGGGCCCGGGGCCTGTGCGTGCGGAGGTGAGAGGTGGCGGTCAGGGGCAGAGGTGGCGAGAACGCCATCCGTTTCCAGAGCCATCTGAGCCCTGCTCAGGGACACCGGAGGGGGATGGTTCCCCCCACTGAGTCCAGGACCCCATTCCAGCTACAAACACCTGGGCCCCAGCCAGGCACAGCGTTCACTTCTGAGCCCAGCCCACACCTATAATCAGCTGCTGGCCGCCCTGGGCCACAGCGCAGCTCCCCGGCTCTTCCACAATGGCAACGCCCTCAAGCGTCCCACTTTGCTATTTACAGAAAGGGCTGGTGGGGAAACGCAAGTGCTGGAGGGCGGCATGGTCTCGGTGACTCTAGTCCTCACAGCTGGTCCCCTCTGCCACCGTCCCGTGCTGCACCCAAGGCCGTGTGGGGGCCTACGTTTCCTGTTACTCTTCAAGGACAGCCAATACAAACTCTTCCAGTCGCGTCATCCATGATTTATAAGACTCCAGGCCGGCAGCCGCCCTGTGTCGAGCTGACCGAGGTAGGAGTCGCTCTGCAACCTCGGTCACTCCCGGCAGGTGAGCACCTCCCAGGAGAAAGGCCAAGGAGAGGCAGTTAAGGAGCTCGGAAAGGCGTGATCTGAATGAAGCCGTCGTCCTGGGCGCCCTCTGCCCGCCGTTCTGTGAAGGACAGGCGAGCAGATCTGCTGGACGTGCTTTCCGTCCTGGGCAGCTCCTTGAGGCGCGGCCTCTGCACCTGAGCCGGTGTGCGCGGCTCCACGCACAGCTGTCGGCTGCGCAGACTGCACTGTCACCCCGTCCTCCATGATTAAAGTACACGGGGACAGTTTGGGGAAATAACTAAAAGCTGGTGAATGTAATGGTATGTAAAATAAGAGCTCAGAAAACATCTCTGTTTTATTTTGTGGTGGAAACGCTGGCAGGCCTGTGGTTTTACGCGGAGAGTGAAGGCTGCGTACCTGGGCTCCGCTGCCGGCAGATCTGCGTGGCCAGGTCCTGCACGTACCCCGGGAAGTGGTCGAAGCAGGCCCCGTAGGACACGACCTTGATGCCGTGCAGCAGCATGTCGGCCTGGTGCTTGAAGAAGTGGTCCTCGCTCTCCTTGAGCACCACCATGTAGTGCTCCAGGTCCACCTTGTTGGGCACCGAGTACAGGAAGAGTGCCTGGAAGATCTGGTCGCGCAGGGTCTCCCCGCAGCCCACGAACAGGAAGGACCTGGTGCGGTACAGGCTCTGGAACACCTCCTGGGAGACAATAGGGCGTGAGCCGCTTGGCTGGCGCTCGGCAGGACCCGGCCCACACTGCGCTTCTAAGTCATCCGCTCTGGGCAGCCGTCCCCAGGGCCACCGAGGAACCGGCAGAGGCAGCCCTGTCTCCAGGCCCCAGGCAACGTCCAGGTTACACGAACCGAAGTCAGCACAGCCTGCAGCCCACCCTGCCCACCGATTCTGAGCTGAGTGCCCACTCAATGCAAATTTTCTAAAATCGTGTACAATTTTAAAACACAAAATAAGGACGTGAAATGCCGTTCGGAACTGCACATGCCACACCCAGGAATTAACGTGTCTCAGTGGATCATAGACAGAAACTTTGGGGGGGCAGGAGGCTGGCGTCAGGGGAACAGGGTCTGGGGAGTGAGGGCAGCAATGCCGAGGAGGGACCAGGGACAGCGACCCAGGGGAGTGGGCACAGGGAAAGAAAGACTGTGTGGAGTCACTCAGGCCTGCAGTGGGGACCGACCCGTGTGGGATGCGTAGGAGGCAGCCGATCAATGCTTCTCTCTCATTGATGTTTATATCTCTCCCTCTCCCTTCCTCTCCGAAATCAATAAAAATATATTTAAATGAAAAGAAATTATGATTCTAAGACGTGATCTCATCTTGTTGTGTGCACATGTTATCATGTTTCCCTGAACTTTGGGGATTGATTGGAACACCCCACCAGCCTGATCCTCCTTC